>NW_007034717.1:7913-10439 GCF_000164805.1 Carlito syrichta
CAGACTAAAGTGCAGTGGCCGCTCCCGGCCACCGCAGCCTCGACCTGCTGGGCTCCGGTGATCCTTCCGCCTCAACCTTCCGAGTAGCTGGAACAACAGGCGCAAGCTACCACACTCGGCTATTTTTTTTTTAATTTATTGTAGAGATGAGGTCTTGCCGGCCCAGGTGGGTCTCGAACTCGCGGGCTCAGGCAATCTACTCACCTCAGTCTTCCAAAGCATGGGATTACAGGCTGAGCCACCGAACCCGGCTTTTTTTTTTTTTTTTTTTAGTCGGAGTCTCACTCTGTCGCCCAAACTGGAGTGCAGTGGCCGCTCCCGGCCACCGCAGCCTTGACCTGCTGGGCTCCTGCGATCCTTCCGCCTCAGCCTTCCAAGTAGTAGGAATTACAGGCATGCACTACCACGCCTGGCTGATTTTTTGATTTATTGTAGAGATGAGGTCTTGCTGCCTAGGCAGGTCTCGAACCCGCAGGCTCAGGCAATCCACTCACCTCAGCCTCCCAAGGCGCGGGATTACAGGCTGAGCCACCGAGCCCGACTTTAAATTTAATTTTTAAATGTTGCTGTAATAAATAAAAAATTAGCTGGGCGTGGTAGTGCGCGCCTGTAATTCCGGCTACTCGGAAGGATCGCCGGAGCCCAGCAGGTCGAGGCTGCGGTGGCCGGGAGCGGCCACTGCACTCCAGTCTGGGTGACGGAGTGAGACTCCAGCTCAAAAAAAAAAAAAAATTAAATTTAAAATGTGCTTTGTACTATTTGATGTTCATGATGGCCTTGCTGAGAACAGGAGAAAAACGGAATCAGCCTGAGCTGCCCACAATGCAAATCAGCTAAAGCCCTGGGAATTTTACTCCAGGGCACACTGTCTAACTCTGAACAATGACAAGTTGTGGACGAGGTACATAGGAAGAGCTGCCGGTGACTTAACATTCAGTGAAAAGGCAGGTGATATCACTGAAAAAGCAGGTGACATTCTGTGAAAAGCTGGGGCTGTGCATTGGCAGAGAATAATGCAGAGGGGCAGAGATCATTTCGAAGTTCAAGCCCACTGGGTGGTTCTTTTTTAATATGACTTCAGTCCCAAACACAATCATGAAATAAAATCACACCCAAGCCAGGCGTGGTGGCTCATGCCTGTAACCCCAGCATTTTGGGAGGCCAAGGGGAGAAGACTGCCTGAGCTCATCTCTAGTTCCAACTACTTGGAAGGCTGAGGCAGAAGAATCGCCTGAGCCCAGCAGGTGGAGGCTGTGGTGGCTGTGAGCATGCCACCGCACTCCAGTCTGGGCAACAGTGTGAGACTCTGATGAAAGAAGGAAGGAAGGAAGGGGTGGAGGGAGGGAGGAAGGAAGGAATCACATCCAGTCCTGAGTCCGACCAGTCTCCAGCCGTTGGTGCCCCCTCTTGTGTCCAGCAGGTGGCAGGCGTGTTCCAGGGATGGTTTCCACAGTCGCAGGTTCACGCGCATGGTCCAGTCGCTCTGGACGGCAGGTGGGGCTCTGCGCCCTCCCTCCTGCCTGCTGGAACCACCCAGGCATCAAAACTGCTCTCTTTGAAGTCCGGTGCAGAAAGGTGGTTGTCTGGCCACGACAGGGTTAACAGTCCACATTCCAGAGCCAGAGAAAAGGAGGCTGAGGGTCACCTACGAAGGGAGGGGGCCAAGGGCCAGCTTTTTCACAGCTACTGGCTCTGTTGGGAGAGATAGATCACCCCCAACAACGGCCACAGCTGTTTTCCTCTGCCCCGAAGGAAACTGACTAAGGAAGCAGGTATCAGAGAGGGCCCTTCCTGCAGGGGCTTCTGTCTGGCTTGTAAAACTGTCAGAACAGCTGCATTCATGTGTCGGGTGATGGATGAGAGAAAGAAGGGACAGTCAGCCGCAGATGGACACAGCGACACGCAAGTCCAGGCAGGTGGCCAAGGCCTTGCAGGGGCTCTGCAGGTGGGGCGCCCTGATTCATTGCCCAGTTAAAATAGCGAGGGTATCGGGGCCACCACCCTGTTCCCAGCCTCCCCTGGGGCCAGGAGGGGTGAGCTGTCCTCAAGCAATTCGTCTTCCATGAAAGCTTCCTCTGGCCCGCCTTTCCTGGCACCTCAGGTGTGAACCTTTCTCCTCCGGGTTTCTACCCCTCCCCACTCCCCTCATTCCATTCGTGGCTGTCAGACCTAGAGTGGCCTCATGGGACACACCCCGTGGTGTGCACCAGTGAGGTCTCCCATGGAGGATCAAGATAGAAGGTTTGATAGGCAAGAAAAAAAAGCCAGCATTAGCCGGGCTCGGTGGCTCGTTCGTAATCCCTCGCTTGGGGAGGCTGAGGTGAGTGAATTGCCTGAGCCCACAGGTTCGAGACCTGCCTGGACAACTTGGCGAGACCTCATCTCTTCAATAAATCAAACATTAGCTGGGCATGGTAGTGCACGCCTGTAGTTCCAGCTACTTGGAAAGCTGAGGCAGAAGGATCGCCGGAGCCCAGCAGGTCGAGGCTGCGGTGGCCGGGAGCGGCCACTGCACTCCAGTCTGGG
>NW_007034717.1:10459-11325 GCF_000164805.1 Carlito syrichta
ACAAAAAAAAAAAAAAAACAGCCAGCACTAAGCATGCTGGCCATGGCTCTTGCTAAGGAAGGGAATTCTGTTTGTTGTCCACTCCCACTCACAGCTTGTCCAGGGAGGTGACAGCCTGAGACACAGCAGCCTTTGAACCTTGGCCTGTGTCCCAGCAGAGAGGTGCCTGTCCGCCTGTCCCCGGGTGCAGCAACCCCAAGAGGTTTTCTCTCTGGGCTCCGCTGCCAGAACCCCAGTGACCTGCTTGTCCTTGACTTGTGACTGGAATCCTGCCCCTCTCTCTCCTAAGCAAGTACCCTCATCTAGGCCCTCCGGTTTTCTCTCTTGCCTTCCAGAGAACGCCAAGAGAGACTTTCTTGGTCAGGATAACATGCTGAGACCCATGGAGTTGGGGCAAGTGAGATTTCTTCAAAAGCATCCCCCTGAACCTGGCGCAGTGGCTTACACCTGTAATCCCAGCATTTTGGGAGACCAAGGTGGGAGAATTGCTTGAGCCCAAGAGTTGGAGACCAACCTGGACAACATAGCAAGACCTCATCTCTACAAAAAAAAAAGAAAAGAAAAAGAATTACCTGGGCTTGGTGGCGTGTACCTGTCTCAGCTTCTTGGGAGGCTGAGGTAGAAGAATCACCTGAGCCCAGGAGGTTGAGGCTGCAGTGAGCTGTGATTGCGCCACTGTACTCCAGCCTGGGTGACAGAGTGAGACTCTGACTCAAACAACAACAACAAGCCGGCTCAGTGGCTCAGCCTGTAATCCCGCGCCTTTGGGAGGCTGAGGTGAGTGGATTACCTGAGCCCGCGGGTTCGAGACACACCTGGGCAGCGAGACCTCATCTCTACAATAAATAAAAAAAAAATCAGCCGGG
>NW_007034717.1:11345-15090 GCF_000164805.1 Carlito syrichta
CCAGCTACTTGGAAGGCTGAGGCGGAAGGCTCGCCGGAGCCCAGCAGGTTGAGGCTACGGTGGCCGGGAGCGGCCACTGCACTCCAGTCTGGGTGACAGAGTGAGACTCCAGCTCAAAAAACAAAAACAAACAAACAAAAAACAGTAAACATCCCTCTGCTCTAACTAGGTCTATGGGAGCCAAACAGACACTCCAGGGTCATTGGTCAGTCAGGTGATGAATGAACTTGGCCTCTGGGGGCTCAGCCCTGTGGAGAGCTAAGGGCTGCACACTTTCTTTGCCGAGCTGGTCCACAGTTTGTCTAGAGAATGCCCAAGGGGCCCAGTGAGGTAGACAATTAAAAGCCAGAGCTCATTCTGATATCTGAAAACCACAGCCGCCCACGCGTGGGAGGGACTTGGGAGCAGGCTGGGGTCCTGCACACATGGCCCCACCCACAGCCCCCCCCAGGTCACCTGAGAGTGCCAGCAGCAATTTGGAAATTTGCTGAGTTTGAGGAGAAGTCTTCGGGGAGGGCTGGCTCTGAGCACACCCCTTTCCCTCCCCCGGGACTGAGGGAAACATGGGACCAGCCCTGCCCCAGCCTGTCCCCATTGGCTGGCATGAGGCAGAGGGGGCTTTAAAAAGGCAACCGTGTCTGGGCTGGGGACCAGAGCCGGTGCTACTGGAGGCTGTGTGTCCTGCTCTGGCTGGCACCATGCAGCTCTCTCTAGCCCTGTGTCTCGTCTGCCTGCTGGTACATGCGGCCTTCCGGGTGGTGGAGGGCCAGGGGTGGCAGAGCTTCAAGAATGATGCCACAGAAATCATCCCTGAGCTCGGCGACTTCCCCGAGCCTCCACCGGAACCCGAGAACAACAAGACCATGAACCGGGCGGAGAACGGAGGGCGGCCTCCCCACCACCCCTTTGAGACCAAAGGTACGGGGTGCACGAGACATTTTAGCATGAGGGTCCCCATGGAAGTCTTCTCTTTAGAAGTCTGGGGTGGATGTCCGGAGGAATGGGCTTGTCTGGAGGTGCAGGCTTTAGAGCACAGGCCACGAGGTCACAAGGGGTCGGGGAAAGCCCGGGACAGGGAGGAGGCTGAGGTGCTGGGGGTGCAGCATTGGGGTAGGCTCGGGGCCCAGAAAAAAAAGGTTCCAGAGCCTTGTCCTGAGAATCTGAGAGCCGAATCCACCTGCTGCCACCACTGGGCAGGAGACAAGGCGACAGAGCCCTCTACCCATGGGTGCCAGACCCTCTCTGTGGGCTGTGACTCACCTACCCCACAGACCCACCTCATGAGAGTCCTGTGAGGTGAACCCCCAACTTGAAGATGAAGAAACTGAGGCTCTGGGGACTGAGGGACTCAGAAGTGAGAAGAGCTGAGATCTGAACCCAGTTTGGTCCAGTGGCAAGACAATCCTGGAGGGGTGTTGGGGACTGAGATCCCGGCACAGCAGTGGGACAGGGGAGCCGGCGCCCCCCTGCAGTGCCCTGTGCCCCCGGCTGGCCCAGGGAGCCCGCACTTGAAGGAATGGGAGTGGTGGCTCCAGTTTTAGCCCCATCTATGGTGCAGCTGGTCCCAGGCCTTAGAGGGGCCACAGCATCCTCTGTGTGGAGGGTGGGGGGCATAGGTGGCACCATGTGCCCTGAGCCCCACCCCAGGCCAGCCAGGCCTCATTCCTGAGGTTGGGGGAGAAGGCAGGGGGTTCCCAGGTTCCTGGTCAGGCCTGCACAGGGAATCCTGGGGGCGACATGCACAGCTGGCTCACAGCTGGCAGAAATGGCAGGGTGAGCATGGGGGCTGAGTAAGGGCCTCGTGCCCTCTGGCCATTATCCAGTGGGAGAGAAGCCCACTGCCCGGGCTCCTGCCTCCCGCCCCCTCTTGCTTCCCCACCTACTGGGGATATGGGGTGCTGAAAATGGCCCCCCGGAGAAGGCCAACCAGGACACTGGGTCTTCAAAGTGGGAGGGCAAGGGCCCCCCCTCCCACATTCCCCCTGGAAAGCCAACTGAGCCGAGTGACTGCAGAGAACCCGAAGACGAGGTGTCCACCTCGCGGGCTTCCCGTGAAAGGCCACGGCCCCCAAGGAAGCCACACGCTCAAAACAAAGTCACGGTCTGCAGAGGAAGTGCCTGACCAAGGGCACTATTCTTGGAAAGCCCAAACACCTCCTTCCCTGGGCAGATAGGCCACCCCCACACTCCGCCCCTGCAGGGCGAGGATGCCAAGCCCAGACACCAGAAAGCAGCCACAGGAGGATGAAAGGCTCCGCGTCTCGCCCACTGGGCTCGCTCCCTGGGGTGGGACCCAGAGGTGGGGGTGGGCCTTCTCTGCCCTTCTCTGGGTTTCGTCTTAAGACTGTTTTTTCTCCTCCTGTCCCATGAAACCTTTGAGGGTAGACAGGTGCTCCCGAGAGGACTAGCTTACAGTACATAACAAGGTCAAGTATGCGGGAGACCAGGCCAGGCCTTAGAACCCAATCTCCCTGCACTCGGGGAGCGAGCTTGTGGCACCACCAGGTGCCCATTCAAGTGACATGGATGAGGTGAGCCTGGTACACAGTGGGTGCTTAATAAATGTTCGTGGCAGCTGATTTTGGATCAGAGTTCAGTCCCCTCTGGCAGGAAAGTAGCTGTAGTGAAAAACAGCCCTCCCCCCTCCCCCCAGCCCAGCCTCCCAGGTAGCTTGCACCCTGTGGGAGCCGAAAGGTGCCAGGGCTCCCAGGAGGTGGAGTCAGGAGACCCAGCTCTGCCTCTTGGTCGAGGTCTTTCCTCCCTCTGGGCTTCAGTGTCCTCACGGATAATAAGGGGCTTGGCCACACCGCCTCTGGCTCCTTTCTAGTGGAATGAGTTCCTGTCCTGACCACCTCCCCTCCTTCCCTCGCCTCCACAGCCCGCTCTGATTTACTACGTTCAATTAACCTCTGCTCCTCTCTCCATCTCCCTCCACCCCTCTGAGTAGCTGGGAAAGGAATCTGGGAAAGGCCAGAGCCAGGCAGAAGGTGTGGCTAGGCCCTGTCCTGCCCAGGTCGCGGACCCTACGCAGACGTGTAGCTTAAATCCGAAGAGAACCCCTGGGACAGGAATAATAACAATCCCCAGGACCAGCTGACACTTCGGCTCTAGGTCCAAGTGGCATTCTCTGCGTGATAGGGGTCGCGGGTGAACTCACTGGATCCCGGGGCAACCTATTTGACAGCCTGGAAGAGAGAGGCGAGATAACTTGGTCAAGATGACCCCGGGTTTGGTGGAGCCCTGATGCCAGGACCGCAGCGCTTGCCGCCGTGCTGGCCGGGCGAGAGGGGGCGGGTCGCCGCGGGGGTGGTGGGGGTCCGGGCGGGGCACCGGGGCCGGCCAGGCCACCGCCCTCACGCGCGCCTCTCTCCGCAGACGCGACCGAGTACAGCTGCCGCGAGCTGCACTTCACGCGCCACGTGACGGACGGGCCGTGCCGCAGCGCCAAGCCGGTCACCGAGCTGGTGTGCTCCGGCCAGTGCGGCCCGGCGCGCCTGCTGCCCAACGCCATCGGCCGCGGCAAGTGGTGGCGCCCGAGCGGCCCCGACGTCCGCTGCATCCCCGACCGCTACCGCGCGCAGCGGGTGCAGCTGCTGTGCCCCGGGGCCGCGGCGCCGCGCGCGCGCAAGGTGCGCCTGGTGGCCTCGTGCAAGTGCAAGCGCCGCAGCCGCTTCCACAACCAGTCGGAGCTCAAGGACTTCGGGCCCGAGGCCGCGCGGTCGCAGAAGGGGCGGAAGCCGCGGCC
>NW_007034717.1:15446-34960 GCF_000164805.1 Carlito syrichta
ACAGTCCCACCCGCCCACCGGGCCGCCCACCTTTGCTGGTCCTGCTTCGGAGGAGGCAGACATGGGAGCATTTTCACTGCCCTGGGATTTGAAAGGAGTGAAGAGACCGGGGACTGGTCCAGCTCCCTAAGCTTCCCCCTACACCCCTCTGCCCATCGCCAAGCCTGTGTGTGTCTGGAAACACGGGACTGGGGGTCTGTAGATACGGCGTCTAGTATATGCCACTAACTTGCTGTGTGACCTTGGGTTACAAGATTCTCTTTTGGGATCTCCATTTCCTTTTTGTAAAATGGGGGTGAAGGTGGGATTAGGATCTCAAAGAATCTGCTGTCATATAATTACAAGGACTTGGGTGCATTTTCAATGGGCAGATGAGAGAGAGGGAGAGAGGGAGGGAGGGAGGGAGAGAGAGAGAGAGAGAGAGAGAGAGAGAGAGAGAGAGAGAGAGAGAGGTTGAGCTGATTCACTGCCAAGGTCACTTCCAGAATTCAGAGTTGTGATGCTCTGATCTGACAGCCAAAGATGAGAAACAAGCAAGAAAAAAAGAAGTCTATTTATGGCTGATATATTTATGGTTGGCAAACTCCTGGAAGAAGCTGTGTTGTTCCCAGCCCAGCCTCCCCAGATGTTTGGCCATCTCCACCCTCCATCTCAAAGAAAGAACACAATTCATTAAGGGTAGAGAGGAGAGGGTCCCAAGGGCAGTGAGAGGGACAGAAATCCCCCCCCCCCCGAAAAAGCAGCATCTCTCCCCCCGTCTGTGGCCATATGTTAAAGTCACCTTCCGAAGAGAAGTTCAAGGTCCCAGGACTCTGGCCTCACAGGCCCAAGGGAGCAGCCACCACACAAAGGAGCTCTTCCAGGCACCTCCTGGCACCCAGCACTCACAGGCACATTTCTGCCTAGGAAGCCGCTTCTTAGCGCTCTCATAGGTGATGATCTCTTACATTAAAAGAATACTATTGAGAGAAAAACTACAGGTGCTGTACATATGCTGAGACACTGCAAGGCATGATAGCTGCCACCCAACATCCTTCCGAAAATCACTTCCAGACGCCTCTTACTTTCTGTGTAGTTTTCAGTCGTTAAGAGGGAAAATGTTTGAACCGGGAGCACAGGGCCGTCTGGGAGCCTGCAGGACTGCTTGGTTTCCTGCAATCCTTATCCACAAGAATGGAAGCCATGGTTTTTAAAGAGTTAAGCTACATATATTTATTTTCTCACTTAAGTTATTTATGCAAAAGTTTTTCTTGTAGAGAATGACAATGTTAATATTGCTTTATGAAATAATAGTCTGTTCCTTCAGCACCCAGAGACACTGTCAATAAAGACAATGGATCATCCCCGAGAGGATGTGGTCTCATCTTGTTAACCGCTTACACAATGTCATTTCTTGTCAAGGTTCACACCCTTCTCCTGGTCACTGGGGCTCCAGGCTCGGAGGCACCTCTGACTGCTTTTCGGTGGCCCTTGCAGCAATTATGTCTTCCTTTGAAAAGTCATGCTTATCCCTTCCTTTCCAAACCCAGACCACATTCCCTCACCCAGAACGTTGTCATGACTCCAGCCTGGTCTCCCTTCAGCAGCCGGCCCTTGCCGCTGAAATCCCAAAATGCCGTTCACATCACTGGTCAGGAACCGTCAATCACTCCTCCTTGCTCAAGATCAAGGGCAGCCTTCTCAGTCTGACATCTTTGGTTCCCATCTCCCCCTCTGCCACACATCCTTACTGACTCCAAATGGTCATGCTGACCCCTGCTTCCTTGACTGGCTGTCCCCACCTAGCACCCCCAAAAGTTCCTACCCTTTCTTTGGGGTTCATGGTACTTCTCAACTCTTCCCTGAGACTTCCAGAAGTGTTCCAATCTCCCATGATCCCTCTCTCTCATGTCCCAGCCCCTTATAATTCACACCTCTACTTTGGTTCTGAATCCTACACCTTCCATTTGCCATTCACTGGTGGAGGACCCGTCTAGCCTGGCCGTACCCTGCTCAGTACAGTGATAGACATAAAGCCAAGGGCAATATAGGACCAGCTCCCAGGGAGTCCGGTCAAGCTTTCTGCCAAATGTGGATTGTATGCCTCCCTGGTAAAAATGTAAGATCCTGAACTCCACTCAAAATCTTACCTCCTGGTGATGCCTAACAGGGCTGGACACTAGCTGGGGCTCAGTAACTACTCTCAGGTGCCATAGGAGGGAGGGTCACCTGGAAAGTTACATTAAGTTCAGGCATCTGGGTGCTGCAGCTCATGCCTGTAATCCCAGCACTTTGGGAGACCAACAGAAGGATTGCTTGATCCTAGGAGTTTGAGACCAGCCCGGGCAACATAGCGAGACCTCAACTCTACAAAAAGTCAAAAAATTAGCCAGTGTGGTGGCACGCGTCTGTAGTCCCAGCTGCTCGAGAGACTGAAATGGGAGAATTGCCTGAGTCCAGGAGGTTGAGGCTGTGGTGAGCTGACCGTGCAACTGCATTTCAGCCTGAGCAACAGAGTGAGACCCCTGACCTCCCCCCCAAAAATTAATGATTTAAGTCCAGCCTATCTTGGAGGAGCCCACTCCCCCAAATAAGCTGCCTCATTCTGGTGGCTTCTCAGTTTAACTCCCTAAGTTCATTATCATCATCAATAAGCCTTTGACAAGTGTCAGTGGGTGTTGCTGACTCATCCCTCCCGGGTTAGGCTTTAAGGGGACTCCACAGGAACCTGCAGAGAATCCAGCACCGTGAGGAGTGTCCAGAGCCCAAAACTCGAGAGCAGGGAGGAAACAGAGACGCCGTCCAGCCCCGAGAGGCAATGTGGTCCAGCGAGTGGGGACACGGGCTCTGGGGCCAAGTTTCTGTTTGAACTTGAGGAGACGGAGGCAGCAAGGGGTTAAGTGTTTTGCCCACAGCCAGACCTGGGTTCAGCTTTAGGCCACAGCGTTCTGTGCAAAGTTCTGTAGGACCGAAGTCAGGAGCAATGTGCTCTGTGGAGGGGCCGAGGGATGATGGTTAGAGAGGGTTCCACAGAGATGGGTGCTGGTCAGAGATTTGCCAGGCACAGAAGGGGCTTCCAGGCAGAGGGCACAGCCCAAGCACAGGCTGCCAGGGCATGGCTGACAATGGGTGGAGGAGAAGCCACCATTCCTCAACATGCACCCACCCGGTCCTCACCATGTGCCGGCAGCCCGGGGGCACCTGGAATTCCAAGCAATGCCCAAAACTAGGGTCTGCATTCTGGGACCCGGAGACATGGGGCTGATCAGCCCAGGCTGTGATCCCATCATCACGAGGGGGAGAAAAAACTCGAAGCCTAAATTGTAGGTCGGGTTAGAGGTTATTTATGGAAAGTTATATTCTACCTACATGGGGTCTATGAGCCTGGCGCCGATCAGAAATGGAACAAACAACTTGCTTAGCTGGGAGGGGTGGCCTTTTGCTGTGGGGAGAACATGCTCTGGGGGTACACCCAGACTCAGAGCCTGTATTAGTAGTCTGAGAGCCAGCTAGACAGACAGACAGACAGAGGGACCAAAACAAATAGGTCCCTTTCTCTCTCTCTCTCTCTCTCCCCGCCCCCTGTGGGATTGTACCTATACTACAAATATACATCAGGCCTCCTTGACATGGGGGTGAAACAAAAGACACTCAAAGGGGTCCCAGGGCCCCAGGACTTGTGCAGGACCTGGAGCCAGGAGGGAGAGTGGCGTGCCTGCAAAAGCCACCTGCGTGTGAGCCAAGCTCAGAGTCACAGTAATGCCCACACCCGCCCCTCCCACCTGCCCCTGACATAAACCTGCCCCTGTCCGTGCTCCAGCTCCCTGACCATTGAGCATGGTCCTTCCTGCCACACCCCGCCCCAATCTTGGGTTTCGCCCTCTGTCCTCTTTCACCCCGAGGGCGGGCAGGGGAATATTCCTCTTCGTTGATGCCCGGTTTGCCCAGGACGGTGCCCCTTGACACCTATCGGCCCATAGCTCCCACTTTTACTCAGAAATGTCCCAATGTAGGCAATACATGATAGGGTCCCCATGCTACTCAGGGACGCGTCTTCCCATAGAACACCTGGGGGGCCCAGTCGTCCATTTCCCTCTGCCCCTCCCCCGCCTCAACTATGAGACCCAGGAAAGCAGGGACACTTGTCTTCCGCTGCTCACCAGGTTGCCCCTAGAACCTGACATACAGCAGGTGCCGAACACGCGCTACAGTTGCACATGTGTTCCATTTGTCCAGGATTCCCTCTCGGGAGATGGGCTGGGAAGTCTGCATGATGGTGAGATGGGGCTGTTTGTCCAGATCATTCGGTAATAGGCCTTTGAGGATAACACGGCTCCTGCTCTAAAGCACTAGCATCTTGCTGGGGAATTCAGTGGCGGGGGAGCCTATGACCGCCTGCCACCAGCATGGAGAGACCCAAGGGGTGGGGGGCTTCAGGGGAGCAGAGCACTCGTGGGGTTCCAGAAAGCGAGAATTGAGCTTGTGAGGTGGCTAGGATGTGGAGGGGATGGGAGAGAGGAGCAGGAGGAGGAAAGTGGGGGGAGCAGCCAGGTGAGGAGGGGCGGGGTGATGCTGCATGGCCAGCTCGTGGCAGGCCCTCTCTCTCCACGACGAACACGCAAGGATGCCAAAGTCAGAAAGGGGCGCAGAGTGGGCCAGGGGGTGGAGTTAGACGCTGTCTATCACGGCAGGAGAGACCAGGCTACGAGAGACCAGGCTACGAATGACGAGGAGAGAAGTCCCGACGGCGGCGTCCCCTCCTGCGAGACAGGTGAGGAGCAGGGTCATGGGTGCTGAGGGGTGCCTGAATGACGCTCTGCTTTGGAGACCGAGCCCTGAGAATGCATGACCGTGGGTGGGTGTGAGAGACTCAACCCTTCATTCCTCAGCATGAACCGACTCCTGGCTTACCACTGCTCCGCCACCTGATGCCCACTTTTCCCACAATCCTCCGGAGTGCCTGAGCTTGGATCCTGTCCACCAAGAAGGCCAGAGCTGGCAGTGGGCAGCTGCAGGTGGGCGAGTAGGTACCCATGGGGGAGGAGGGAAGGGAGGTGGACAGAGAGGAGCCCAGAGTACATGCCTTCCTAGCCTGACAATCTCTCAGGATTAGTCCTGCAGCAGGTCTAAGGTAGAGGCCGGGGAGATAGGGCAGGCCAGGAAAGGATGGGGCTGGAGGAGAGAGAAGGCGATCATTCATTCATTCTTCATTCATTTGTTCCACCTACTGACAGGGAACCAGCGGCAAGCCAGGCACTGCCCAGCTCTGGGCATGAGGTTGTGATCCTGGAGTCTGGGATGGTAGATGCATAGCCAATAAATGTTTAGCCTAATGCCCAGGGCTGAAAAGTTCTCTAAATAAATATAAAGCAGGTGAGCAGATCAGGAGCCCTGGAAATGGCCAGGCAAGCCTTGGAGTGGCATTTGAGTCAAGGCCTAAACGTAGCGAAGGGTGAGGGGCAGCAAGTGTAAAGCCCTGAAGGTGTAGGGGGTGGTGCAGGGACACCACTAATTGCTTTGGGTGCCTGTCAGGCGTCTCCGTGCCAAGGCTGCTAACCCCTGATCTGTAAGCCAACATAGTAATTATGGGGAGGTGTGTGTGTGTGTGTGTGTGTGTGTGAGAGAGAGAGAGAGAGAGAGAGAGAGAGTGTGTATGTGTCTGTATGTTGTCTTGGCTTTGTATGTTCAAGACCAAGTGGCCTTAGAGAGCACATTTACATACTATTAATCATGTAGAGATGTGCACCTTTATTCTTAAAACTTTCACTAGGCTTGCTCTAGCAAGGCTACTAGCATCGGAAAGGCATATCACGACAGGAATACCAGCACCCTAGAATTCCTTCTAGGACACGCGTATGATATACACTTCATATGTAATTGCAGAAAAGCCTACAGTCTTTCTTCACTGGATGCCTGCAAAATCCAGGCTGTTCACTACAGCCTCTACTTCCTGGGTTCAGATAATCCTTGCCTCAGCAGAAGGCTGGGACTACACGTGCATGCCATCACATCCAGCTAACAAAACAATTTTTTTTTGTAGAGACAGGTCTCACTATGTTACCCAAACTGTCTCCAACTCCTGGGCGCTCAAGTAATCCTCCCACCTTGGTCTCCCAAAGTGCTGGGATTATAGATGTGAGCCACTTGCTTGGATTCCAAAAAAAAAGTTAAATACAGGAAATTTAATATTTTAGCATTTTTGCTCCATATACTTTTTCTTCTTTATATGAAACCAGTGGAATATTGTAGATAAAGTTCTCTTGTATTCCTCTCCTTCCTCATACCATTCCCCCACCTTCCAGGGGCCACATGCCACGTGTTTATGCTTTTGTATATATATCATTTATAATCAATATGCACACGTGTGTTTTTAAATTTTACGCGCATTTTATCACACTGTGCATGTTCTGAAACATCTCTTTTTAACTCAAAATTGTGCTTTTACTATCTAACCATAGCCGGGTTCAGTGACTCAGCCTGTAATCCCAGCACTTTGGGAGGCCAAGGCAAGTGGATTGCCTGAGCCCACAGGTTTTATACCAGCCCAGGCAACTTGGCAAGACCTCGTCTCTACAATAAATTAAAAATTAGCCGGGCACCATAGTGCGGGTCTATAGTTCTAGCGATTTGGAAGACTGAGATGAAAGGATCACTGGAGCCCAGCAATTTGACTCTGGGGTGGCCATGAGCCTGTGAGCCACTGCCTGGGTGACAAGTGAGACATCAAAAAAAAAAAGATCTAGCCATGTTGGATCATCTTGAACTCTTGACCAGCCTTATGTTTCATGACTTTACCACTGTTTGCTTATCCATCTTTCTCCTGATAGACAATTAGATCGTTTCCAATGTTTTCCCCATCATAAGCAATGATATAAGGAAGGTGCCCACATTAGTCTCCGGATGTGACATACGTTAGTTTCCTCAGGACAGAGAAGAGTGAGTGTCCCATTGTAAGGCCAGGGATAGTGGCTCATGCCTGTAATCCCAGCATTCTGTGAGGCCAAGGTGGGAGGACGGCTTAAGCCCAGGAGTTCGAGATCAGCCTGAGCAACTTGGGAAGACTTCATCTCTACAAATAAAAAGTAAAAAAGATTAGCCGGCCATGGTGGCACGCACCTGTAGCCCCAGCTACTCAGGAGGCTGAGGTGGAAGGATTGCCTGAGCCCAGGAGGTCGAGGCTGCAGTGAGCCGAGATTGTGCCACATCCCATTAAACTCCAGCCTGGGCCGCAGAGTGAGAACTTGGCTCAAAAAAAAAAAAAGTCTAATAGTGTCACTTCCCTGCTCAAGTTCCTCCATGGTTCTCAATGACCTAAAAGATCACCTCTACACTGTGGCTCACAAGAATACACTCTGGCATCTGCCTACCTGGCCAGCCACACATTCAACCATTGACTTTCTTCTCGTTTTATTCCCGGCAATATTGTTCTTTTACTTTTCAACTGGTCCAGATGGTCTCCAGCCTTTACGCTTTTGCATGTGCTCTTCAGTCTACGTGGGATCCCCCTCCTCCCGCTCCTCTGACCTGGAAAATCCTCTTCATCTTCAAGTCTCCTTGAACTTGGCCTCCTCCACAAAGGCAGACCACATGCCACATCCAGGCTGCTCATGGGGGCTGAACTTGGCCATCTCCCCTTCGGTAACCTCAGTGATTTTGCATGGCACTTGGCCAGAGTCAGGAATTCATGAGTATTTGTGGAATTAAGAGATGTTGGCCAGTGGGGCGTGATTTGACCTGCCGGAAAGAAAGGCCCAGCTTCCCTCCAGCCCAGCAGCAGGTAAGGATTGGGGACAACCTTCCAAGGCATCTCTTTCGATCAAGTACGTTCGTAGTTTTGCAATGGTTGGGGGAGCGGGCCCCCTCCCAAGAACCCAAGCCCATGGTGCTTGTTTATCTGGGACTTTATCAAGTACCCAAATTACAGATATCTTTTTCGCTTGGCCAACAATTTGGAATTGCGGCGTTCGGTTATTTCTATGTCTGAAGAAAGCAGCTCAGCTCCGACTAAAGAAATAAATGATATCATTTTTCATTCAGGCAACCAGATTCCTTGGTACAAAATGCTCCCTGGGGAGAAACTCCGGGACAGGGTGGCTCCTCTGAGGCTATTTACATCTGCCAGCTTCTCTAATCTCTGGCCTTCCTTCCTCGGTCTGTTTCCTTCCCTTGCACAGAGGCCGCGGAGCCTGGTACTGGGGGCCAGGGAAGCTGGCAGCCTCACGTAGGCGCTGGGGATGGGGGAGGGCTTTGGCCCAGTGGCGTTGGGTTTTTTTCTTAGAAACCAGCCTCAATTTAAGATAATGACTCTCCTTGTTTGCCAGTGATCGCTATTTGTAGGGACTTATTTTTCCCTGGTCAATGTGGCCGAGAGAAGTTGAGGCTAAAAGGGACATTTTCTAAAAATGTTGCCAGACGGTTTGCAGCAACTGAACCAAGGAACATCTAGGTCACCTGTTCCAGAAAGCCTGAAGCCCCCCTTCTTAAATGAGAACCGAGGACGGATACAGACTCCCCAACCTTTTGCGGCAACACTGTCCGGACAGACGGACGACTCTTTAAAATGTCCTCGAAGTCTGGCTTAACCGGTGCCCTGAGGGCTCCTGTAGTCTAGCCACCGATTCCTGCACTGTCGGCCCCTCCCCCTCTCCAGCTGGCTCCCACCCCTTCTCACCCTGCCTCTCTGCCGGTTCCTCGAAAGCACCACTCGGAGGTGCTGGTCATGACGATGTTGTTCCCTCCGCCCGGGACACTGTTTCTGCCTCCTCTGCCATCCAAGCTCAACCTAAATGTCACCTCCTCAGAGACCTTGCCTGGTCACCCCCTCTCAAACAGGACCCCTCTGCTCTCTTTCCCAACACTTGTCACAACGTGCCACTTTACATTTGTGTCATGTCGTGTCTGCATCTGCTGCCCAGCTCTGTTAGGCAGGGATCAAGCTGGCTTGTTCCCAAAGAATGAGACCACGGAGGCCAGCACACAGCAGATGCTTAGTAAATGTTGGCCTCACAAGGGAAACAGCAAGAGGCAGGCTTCCCGGGCACAAGTCACTCTGCTACCTGTTAACACAACCGGGTATCATTTAGATGCCGGACCACAAACACAGCTTTAGTCCCAGGCAGCCCTCCTCCTGGAAAGGGGGAAAGAGACACTCCCCTCCTGTCCCAGGTCTGGAAAAACATGTCGAGTTTTTCGGTGGCTTGCTCTGGGCCGCTTTGTGCACAAGAGACTTCCTCCCCTCAAGTACCGGTGTGTCTCCTTTTCCGGTGGGCATCCCTAATCAGAGGCTGGGTGTTACTGACAGCACAGTTCATGGGATCCCTTTCACTTTTCCCTAGTCCTTTCTTGTGTCTGGGGACACAAAGGTGCGCACTGCCGAGTCAGGGCAGGGCCCCACTCCCAGGGCCCGGCTTCCGCCTGGCTCACCAGCCAGACCCTCAGAATCAACCAATGACTGTCCTTTGCACCCCTGTTTCCTGCGTGCCTCCAGGCATGGTTTCTGGCTTCTGTCCTCCTGCCTGAAGGAATTCATCCCTTCTCCCCAGTGCCACCTCCTGGCTTTGCCACTCTTTCCTGGGTCCCGGCCTCTGGTATTTTCCTGGCCTCCAGCCTCACCTTCTCTGAGCTGGTCTGTAGGGGCAGAATCCGACCCTGCCTCTCATCCGTGTGCTGTGGCCTCAGATGGGAGAGCACTCACTTCAGGCAAGCCCCCAGGCGGCACCTGACCAGAAATTCTCCACCCTTCTGCCCCTTCTGCTTCCAGGTATCTGTCTGGGCACCACAGGACCCCCAGTCCCACACTCTCTGCCACCTCTGGCCTTCGGGCAGCAGGCCCTCACCTGAATGCGTTTCTAGTCTCCCCTGCTACTCCTGCCTTGGCTCACATCACCTCCTCCTGGAAGCCCTCCAGGCCTCCTGGGCCTGGTGAGGGCTCTCCCCTGCATTCTCATGGCGGATTGTAGTTCCCCTCATATTGCCCTTGGCAGAGTGCCCACACATTGCCAGTTTCCTGTCTGTTTCTTCTCTTGGACTGCGCGCTTCCTGAGGGTAGGGGCCAGCTCTCGTGCCCAGGGTTGTAGAGAAGACCCTGCTTACAAATCCTGTGACTTGAAAGTACAGGAGCAGCCACTTGGCCTCAGGATTCCAGCCTGGAGGCTCTGATCCCCCAGGAAGGGAATTGATGTGGCCTCGAGGGCCATGGGAAAGGAGCCCAGCTTCCTGTTGTGGGACTTTCTTATCTCCAAGCAGCCGTGCCTGACTTTCAGAAACACAAGCCAAGGGACAGACCTCCAGGACTCCTAGAGAAGACCTGATGCCAAAGAAGCCCCTCCACAGAAGGACTGGACCCACCGATGCCTCCCCCGGGCAGTTGACCTGGATAAGGGCACAGGCCTCCAAACATTAGAGTGTGAGAAGGGACTGGTCCTTCTCCAGCTCTGAATATTGGAGGATCTGCCCCCTGGGGAGCCATGGAGAGGCTCTGAGTGGGTGTGCACATGTGTGGGCACGTGTGTGCATGTGTGTCGATCAGGGTGCGGTCATGGAAGCTGTGGATATGGGAATGAGGGATTTATTATGGGCATCTGTCCTTGCCCAGGTATGGGAGGAGTTAGGGAAGCGACGACCTGAGAGGGGAGCAGGACAATCATAGGAATGGTCGTCACTGATCAGCCTCACCAGGGAGAGCTTGCAGAAAATCCAGAAGCTAAGCCGGGCTGGCTGCCCTCGTGGGGAGCCATAGCTCTGCAAGGCCAGCGGGTGGGAAGACGGGCTGGACGGGAGTCAGAAGCTTGAGGACCAGCTGGGATTGGCCGGCGCCTCAGCCCCGATCCCGCCATGGTATCTGACTGCAACAGCTGGCTGAGAGTTGTGGTGCCGCTTCTCTTCCATTTTCCAAGTCGCATGCAAGCTCTTCTTCTGACCAAGTCTTCCCCAGACCTGTCCAGAGCAGAGGATTCCGGGAAGTGCTATTCCCAGATTAGCCAAGTGGACGTAATGCGGCCAGCCCGAGGACCTTGTTGGCCTGCTCTCTTCCACCCCTGCCTGTGCCCTGGCCCCAAACCATCTCCAGCCCCCTCATTGTGCCTCTGCTCGTGCAACACCCCTGCTTTGGGACGCCTCTGCTCCCCTCTAGCTGGTCAGCTCCACTCAACCATCACCACCTGGCTCCAAAGACTCTTCCCCAGGAAGTCTTTGCTCTCTGGCAATTCCACCCCCCTCTGCGCTCCCAGAGAACATGGCACTGCCCCTGTTGCAACTCCTGTTGCCCACTGAGTCTCCCTCACGGCCGGGTTGAAGAACACCTTAGGGACAAGGGTAGTGCCTTTGCTGGCTGCACCCAGGAGCGAGCGCCAGGGTGGTGGGGAGCCCAGGGGGAGAGCCATGCTCTCCTGGCATAACCCCTAAGCCACCAGTTCAGTGTACTTGAAATCACCTGGGGAGTTTGTTAAAATTCAGATTTCCGGTCTTCACCTCCCTAAGGCTCAGATTCAGTAGTTCCGGAGCTAGGCCCAGGAACCTGCATTTTTAGTAAACACCATGTGTGGTACTGAAGCAGGCTGTCTACCACGTCAGGCTGATTCTGAAGGAGCCAAAAAAAAGTGTGTTTGTTTGTTTGTTTTTAACAAAGTTTAAGTCTGGGCTTTTTCATAGAGGAATGTTCTGCCTCTTCCACAGAAAAATAAATGGCTGTTACATAGTTTCTTAGCAACACTTGCAGTCAAAATATTTACAATTCCTTATAGGCCAATACTCTGCCTCTATCTGAGGCCCTGGTGCCTGGGCTATGAGACTTAAAAGCTCTCACAGTCCCTGAAGGGGGAGAGAGGAGGCCGGGAGAAGGCAGCAGGGACAGTTGCAGAGTCCAGGCCTGGCCTGGACAGAGAGGCCCAGCAACGCTGTGGCCCCCAGAAAGCCTGTCTTTCCAGGAACTCGGAGAAGCCCCGAGAAGGCCCCAGTTGGGAAGCGCCAAGCCATGGTGGGTGGGCTCGGGCCCGTGGGTGGCGGCACAGGGCACACGCCACAGCAGACTCACTCCACCCGCAGGTCTCACCAGAGTAGCTTCCTGCCAACATGTCAGGAAGGGACCCAGATGGCTGGGAGGTGGGATGTGGGTGGAGTGGGGAGGCTACTTCAGGATGACAGCTGGAACGAGGACAGAAGCCCCACGCGCTGGCTCCTGCAGAGCTGGGCCAGCCAGCTTCCACATCTGCCTCCAATACCTGCCCGGTCCTCCAAGGGGTGTGGCTTTAGAGCCGCAGGACACAGGAGAGGTCAAGGGAGCATCTCAGCCTCTCCAGATCTTCCTGACCAGAGGGTGTAGGGGGGCTTCTCCCAGGGGGTCAGGGCTGCCGAATGAGACACTGACTCAGTTATCTCCTGACTTAGGCCACCGTTTTATTTAAAAATAGAGCTCAAGGTTGGATGTGGTGGCTCATGTCTGAAATCCCAGCACTTTAGGAGGTTGAGGCAGGGGCATCAGTCGAGGCCAGGAGTTCAAGATCAGCCTGGGCAACATAGCAAGAGACCTGTCTCTACGAGAAATTAAGAAAAAAAATTACCAGGCGTGGTGACACATGCCTATAGTCCCAGCTACTCAGAAGCAGGAGGATTGCTTGAGGACAGAAGTTCAAGACCAGCCTGCACAACATAGAGAGAACTCATCTCTACAGAAAATTTAAAGACTAGCTGGGCATGGTGCACAACTGTAGTCCTGGCTACTTGGGAGGCTGAGGCAGGAGAATCACTTGAGCCCAGGAGTTCCAGGCTGTAGTGAGCCATGATCACTACACTGCCACTGCACTCCAACCTGGGCAACAGACTGAGAACTTTTCTCTAAAAATAAGGTAAAATAAAATTTCAATGACTGAATAAAAAAAGAGCAAAGACTGCTGCATCTTTTTTGCTGTTGTTTCATTGTGTTTTTGTTTTTGTTTTATTGAGTTGGAGTCTCACTCTGTCGCCGAGGCTGGAGCACAGTGGCGCACGCTCACGGCCATCACAGCCTCGACCTGCTGGGCTCAGGCAATCCTTCTGCGTCAGCCTTCCAAGTAGGCTAATTTTTTGATTTATTGTAAAGATAAGGTCTCGCCAAGTTGCCCAGGCTGGTCTCTAACCCGTGGGCTCAGACAATCCTCTCACCTTCGTCTCCCAAAGTGCTGGGATTATAGGCATGAGTCACTATGCCCGGCTTCACTGCTGCATCTTTGAGTACAATTACATTTCTTTCACTAGCATATCTCTAAATGTTTTCCTCATCAAAGTCAATGAGAACACAGAGTTCCTGGAAAGAGACTTATTTCTATCGAGTGAGACCTAACACCCTCCGTAGGTTCAGGACACCACTACGGGGCTCTTGGGATCCATGACAGACCCGGACTGGCTATTTTGACTGACTGACTTATCAAGAAATGAATGATGCCAGAAGCAATCCGACACCTCGTGGGAAGAGTTTATAGCACACTTTGTGTTTGGGATTGGAATGACTGCGGATGTGGTGAAGTCAGAATGTGTGTCTGCAGCCACAAAATAGGTCTGGGTTTTTGCCTTGCAAAACCCATCTGAACTGCATGGCTCCATTCACTCAGCCCAGAGATTAAGTCATCACTTCGGGCAGGGCTTCGATGAGGGCTAACTCAGGGAGAGAGAAAACCGGTTGCACAGAGCCTGGCTTGTCAGAATGTTCGAGGAAGGTGAAATGCATGTCCCCGTGGCTAGGTGTTGTTGGAAAGACACAAGCTGGAAGGCACCAAAGGTTTCAGAAGAGGGGCTTCTGAATGTCACGAGTTTCCCTAAGCACCTAAGGGGCTTCTGTCGCCATCCCCATCCCATGCTTTAAATCAAATGCTTGACCACTGAGCGTAGTGACTCAGACCTGTAATCTCAGCACTTTGGGAGGCCGAGGCAGGAGGATCACTTGAGGCCAGGAGTTCGAAACCAGCCTGGGCCACATAGCAAGACCCCCATCTGTACAACTCTACACAAAAAATTTAAAAATTAGCCCCGAGCATGGTGGCATGTACCTGTAGTCCTAGCCCCTTGGGAGGTTGAGGCAGGAGGATGGCTTGAGCCCAGGAGTTCAAGGCTGCCGTGAGCCAGGTTCACACCACTGCACTCCAGCTCGAGTGACAGAGCAAGACCCTATCTCTAAATACATACATACATACATACATACATACATACAAGGTGAAGACTCGGGCTGAGTGTGCCCATCCAGGTCTCTTCCACAAGTTTCCATATCTGCAGAAGGTGTGGTCCAGGAAAAACCAACTTACCATCTGCTCTCAGAAGGAAGGATTTTCTTTAGCTCCTTGGCCTGGCCTGCCCTGAGATGGCTCCAATTCTATCACTTTACTTTTTGGAAGGAAGGGTCTGTGGTGACCAGCATTGCATGTCAAAGAAAAGACTGTAAGCTGGAGAGGGCTTGGGGAGCATGCTGGCCAGACTCAGTCTCTGCCTGATTATTCTTCCAGGACCCCAGCTACTAAGCTTGTCATGTATCTGCTCATCAACCTCCTAGGACTCCAGCCACCAGCCAAGTAAAGCCCACGCTTTACGAACCCAGTGCTGCAATTCCGCAGGAGCCATTTTTACAACGGCAACTACCTGGAGTTAGTGCAGACTCCACAGACTAAGGACACAGTCCCCAGCAAGGTGGCCCTCACTTCAGACACCCAGCACGAGTTTGGGGGTTCCCAGGACACCTGCCCAGGACACCTGCTCTGGCTATAGATTTGGGGGTTCTCACAACTCCCTCAAATTTTCAGAGACCCACAGGGTGAGGTCTGAGAGGCTCTCAGACACAGAGCTTCCACGTCCAGGGGAAATCGGGATGTGTTACCCTCCTGGCTCATCCATGGGCTCACCAACCAGGAAGTCCAACTCAGCCTTGATGACCAGAGTTCCTTTTGGGGTTTCATCACAGATGCGTGGTGGATTGAACCACTGGCAGGTGGTTGGGCTCATTCTCCAGCCTTCATTCCCTCCTGCAGGCCAGGCTGCTATCATCTGTCTCAAAACCCCAACCCTCTAACCGCTTGGGTGGTCTTTCTGATGTCCGGTCTCTGTCTAGGAAATTGTCTAGGAGTCAGGCATAGACTCAGATGTCAGGGGCCCACAATGCCAACAAATACTCTCCTATCGCTTGGGAAAGTCCAAGGATTAGAAGCTCCCTCCCAGAAGCCCAAGACAAAAGCCAGACAAATTCCTTGTTACACAAGTGCCAGGCTATCTTTGCCACGTGGGCCCCACCCTCTCCCTGGCTCTTGGCTTAGGCCGGGCAGAGCGCCTCATCATTCTCCATGTAGACTCAGAGTCCTCCTGCTTCCGTCTCTTGGCTTGCACGGATTCTTTGCTCTGGAATTTTCTCCATGAGTGTACTCATTCTTCTTGCAAATATAGCTGTGTTCTGGTGGCTGTAAAAAAAAAATTGCCACCACCTGAGCAGCTTCAAACAACACAGATTTATGACCTTATCATCCTAAAGGCCAGAAATCCAGCATAGGCCTCACTGGGCCAAAATCAACACCAACCCGCTTGGCTGGGTTCCTGTCTGGAGAGAATTCCAGCTTCTGGAGGCGCCCTGCATTCCTGGGCTTGTGGACCCTTCTGTCTTCAAAGCCAGTAGTACCAGCCGAGTCCTTGTCACTGGGACCCTTTGACTTTCACCCTTCTGCCTCTCTCTTCCACACTGAAGGACCCCTGGGATTACACTGGGTCCACCCTATCCACCTGGATTATTCTGGATGATCTCAGACAATCTTCTCATGACAGGATCCTTATCTTAATCGCATCTGCAAAGTCCCTTTCGCCGTGTAAACTGAGGCACATATGCACGGATTCCAGGAACTCAGAGGTGGACAGCTTTTGGGGACCACTTTTCTGCCTGCCCCATTCTGTGATCTCGAAAGCTCCCCCATTCCTCTCCAGCCTCATGGTCCTCCTCTTCACCCACCCTCGGGTCCCTGCCAGCTCTCTCCCTCTCATCTTTGGCCTTTTCTGAAATGGAGGCACTGACATCCTGGCTTGTGGGGAAGCACAGGAATTCTGGTGACAAGCTGCTGGGGTCCAGCCCCCGGCGAACTGTGAGTCCTTGCATATGCAACTCACCCTCTCTGTGCCTCTTTCCTACTCTATAAAATGAAGGCTAGAAGAGGACCTACCTCACGGGACTGTTGGGAGGTTTAGATTAACACTCGTGGGTGCTTAGAGCCATGTCTGGCACACAGTAGGGTGACACAACCATTTGTCATCCACCACTGCTGCCAGTGACGCGCTCACAAACCCGCCTACCTGGGGACTAGGACTCGACTTCATAGCTGGCTTCCTTAACGGCACCTACTTTTTTTGACCTTGAACAGTTCAAAGACAACCAGTCACCTGGAACGGCTTCCTAATCACTTTACGCACCAGTGTTTCTCCAAGTGTCCACCTGCATCCGTGTCCTCTGGGATGCTTTAAAAAGCCCCTGGGGCTGGGCTCGGTGGCTCAGCCTGTCATCCCAGCACTTTGGGAGGCCGAGGCAAGTGGATTGCCTGAGCCCATGGGTTCGAGACCTGCCGGGGCCACTTGACGAGACCTGGTCTCCACAATAAATTTAAAAAATCAGTCAGGTATGGTAGTGTGCGCCTGTAGTTCCAGCTACTAGAAAGGATGGCCCCGCAGGTCGAGGCTGCAGGGTGGCTGGGAGTGTGTCACTGCACTTCAGCCTGGGAGACAGAGTGAGACTCTGACTCGAAATAAATAAATAAATAAAAATTAAAAGCCCCCTTGACTCTCTTTGACACTCACAAGCCCCTGAAGGGAACCACAGCTGAGGAGTTTATCATTTGCACCCAGTACCAGGAGGGAGACCCCAGCATGCTGTCCATCCTGCCTCTCCATGGCTGACAACAGGGCATGCTGCGGGACCAGGAACCAAACCCTCCCTGAAGGAGGTGCGGCGAGGCTGGGCCATCTTCCCACTGCCAGTGAATGGCAAGGAAGGCCTGTCCCAGGATAGGGCGTCGGGGCAGGAAGGGGATGGGCAGGAGGCGGGCATCCACCATCTGGCCAACGGCCGACCCTCTAGAGGTGCTGAGCCGAAAACCATGGGTCTGTTGCCCCATGTGGGGGCCCAGGCGCTATGACATGGCGAGAAGAAGGAAGCTGGAGCCCCCGGCCAGACCATGATCCACCTGTCCCTCTGCTGGCCTCCGTCTGAGCCAAGAGTGGGAAAGCCAGAGAGAGATCCAACTGTCACAGCTGGGGGGCGCGAGAACTCGAGCTTGGTGTGAGTGCGGCCCCCAGTCAGGGATGCCTCAGTTGGTGTTGAAGAACTTTCCAGGCCCCACTCTTTGTAATAAGTGGCAAGAATTGCCAGGCGCAGTGAATCACGCCTGTCATCCCAGCACTTTGGAAGGTAGCGGTGAAAGGATTACCTGAGCCCAGGTGGTTGAGACCAGCTTGAGCAACTCGGCGAGACCTCGTCTCTACAATAAATAAAAAAACTAACCGGGCACAGTCGTGCACACCTGTGGTTCCAGCTACTTGGAAGGCTAAGGTGGAAGGATTGCCTGAGCCCAGCAGATAGAGGCTGGGGTGGCCGTGATAATGCCACTGCCCTCCAGCCTGGGTGACAGAGTAAGATTTCAACTCAAAAAAAAAAATTAAAAACAAAGAAATAAATCAAAGGGGAGAACATACTTCCCTCCCTTTGAGTCATTCCAGACCCTTCTAGAGCCCACCCAGGACTTAAATAAGCCCCCCCACGGGGATGGCATGACTCCGGGACGGAAATAAACTTAAATCATATCCCTGAAAAGCGTAACTTGTGTATTTAAAGTCAGGGAGGCACGAGGCAGAGTTTTCTACGCCTCTATTACAGCTTTCATGAAAGGGACACAGATAATAAAGCTCCCCCGAGCTAAACTTAGCGTCAACATATAGTTTACACCAGAAAATATACAGTTAGGTATCAATTTGGAACATGTGTACTTCCAGGGCAAAAGCGTCTCGGTGACTACAAACTCCTTAAAGCCAATCTGCAATCAGGAGGCCTCTGTGTGGTCCAAATGCTCAGGAAGGCAGGCAAGTAGCATGTACTGAATGTCTGTCATTCACCTGCCACAGAGCTCACACCCTCTTACGACTGACTGTACAGCGAAATAGATTGTATTTGCTCTGGTTTGCAGATGGGGAAACTGAGGCTTGGAATGAACAAGGAACTTGCCCAGCATCATGAGAACAATGCTATTAGCCCAAGGCCCACGCATCTAATTTTGATTTGCCTAATCAGCTCTCTGCATCGTTTAACGTTTTTTCTAGTCTTTGGATAGCCTACCAGACTTTATGAAATTTCATCTAAGGATGCAATTTTTAAATTTTCTGTTTTCAAATTTTTTTTAATTTTTAAACTGATATCCAAGAATGTGATTTTTAAGTCACCAAAGCTGCCCGTGAGTAGCAGGGCTGGGAGTCGCATCCAGCCAAGTCTGACTGTCCTACTCTGGCCCTTGTGGGAGCCCCTTCAGTGACGGGAGGGTGACAGGATTTTCCCTGGAATCTGAAGAAGCTGAAGTCAGGCCAGAGGTGGAGCCTGGACGTTCACATGAGACTCTCGCCTCTCCACGTGGGATGGGGAAGCCTGGAGCCCGACTGAGGGAGTGACGGAGGCGAAGGCACACCCATGTCCCTTCGCTGACTTCCATTTTCTCCTCTGGACAGCAAGGCACTAGAGAGAATGCGCTAAAACAGTGTCCCTCAAATGCTGGTGTAGGAATGTTGGAATGTTCAGGTGTCAGAATCCCAGGAGGAGCTTAGACAATGTGGACACCTGGGTCAGGTGTAGTGGCTCACGCCTATCATCCCAGTGCTTTGGGAGGCTGAGGTGGGAGAACGGCTTGGGGTCATTGCTTGTTGACCAGCCTGGGCAACACAGTAAGAGTCCTTCTCTATGAAAAAAATTTAAGACTAGCTGGGTATGGCGATTCGCAACTGTAGTCCAGTTACTCAGGAGGCGGGAAGATCACCTGAGCCCAGGAGTTCAAGGGTGCAGTGAGCTACAATCAGGCCACTGCACACCAGCCTCAGCAACAGAGTGAGACTCTGCCTCTAAAAAAATAATAACAAATGAAAAAATAAAAATATAGATGCCAGGGTTTCACAGCAGCCGAAATGGACCCAAATCTCCCAGGAGAGCCAAGGGTTAGCATGTTAACCTTGACTCTGGGTGTTTTTCCACGAATGGGGTCTGAAACCCACTCCTCTGTGATGCCTCAGGGGACTGGGTGTCCCATCTCGTCCCCCAGTGCCCCTCCACTGACCCTGGGAACTCAGAATCAAGGTGTGAGAACCATGCCTCTGGATGGTCACAGAGGTGAGTGTGGCTGCCTGGGAGCTGGCAGTGAGTACGAACCCCGTCATCCCTTCCTGGCAGATGACTGTCCCCTTATGGAATGGGGCAGCCCTGCTGGATTAACAGGCTACCCTGGCTTCCCGAGTGCTGGTCCCTCAGAGGTTGCCAGTCTGAGGGCGCTGACTGTCATGCTCCCTCTCCCCAT
>NW_007034717.1:34980-38458 GCF_000164805.1 Carlito syrichta
CATCCCTGCCCCCAGGTGCCTTCTCCCAGGCTTCTCTGCAGTCTGGAGTCTCCCCTGCTGGGTGACCTCTCTGAGTCTCAGTGTCCCCCTGCAGCAAAGACATGATGACACCCACCTCGGAAGGATGTTGTGAGGATTAAGCAAGTCTACACCCCTGTCCCAGGACACTCTCAGCTTTTCATCCAGAGTTGGTGTGCTAATAATCACATCATGTTCATCTCTTGCTGGACCCAGGAGAGAACCATGAGGGGCCAGGCCCTGTGCCCATATCCTGGAGTCTCAACACAGGGCACTTAGTAGATGCTCGAAGATCCCTTGTTGAATACATGACGTGAGGATGGGCAGGGCCCGGAGTGGAGAGGAATGGAGTTTGTTGTCAATGAGTCTTTTTGCTTTTTTGTTGAATTGGGGTCTCATTCTGTCACCCAGGCTAGAGTGCAGTGGTGTGATCATGGTTCACCGCAGCCTCGACCTCCTGGGCTAAAGGGATCCTTCCACCTCAGCCTCTTGAGTAGTTGGAACTACAGGCATGTGCAACATGCCTGGCTAATTTTTTTGATTTTTTTTTTTTTTTTTGTAGAGACGCGGTCTCGCTATGTTATACGGGCAGGTCTCAAACTTCTGGACTCAAGTGATCCTCCCATCTCAGCCTCCCAAAGTGCTGGGATTACAAGGACAAATCACTGTGCCTGGCCTGTGGTTGTTCCCTAAGATACTCCAGGGCGTGTATGTATGTATAAATATATATATATTTATCTTCTGCTGGTATGTACTCTTTTATTATCAGTCATGCATGGAAACAACTTACTCATCCAATTTCCTTAAAAACAGAGTCCCCCCCCACACACACACACTCACTGGCCTTCTCGGTGGCCTTCTGGTGGGAATAGATGTGGCTTCATCAGTGGGCCAGCCCAGGCATGGATATCAGAGACTCCAGGTACAATCACAGCAGGGTAAGATGGTCTAGCTCTCTACGGCTGCAGGATGTGAGATGACTATAACATGTCATAAGGCTCATGAGAGTGGAGGGTTAAGAATCCAGACACCATGGCTCGCACCTGTAATCCCAGCACTTTGGGGGGCAAGAGGACTGCCTGAGTGAGCCCAGCGGTTCGAGACCAGCTTGGGCAACTTGGCGAAAGCTCGTCTCTACAATAAATAAAAAAATATTAGCCCGGTGTGGTGGTGGTAGTGTGTGTCTATAGTTCCAGCTACGTGGGAGGCTGAGGAGAAGGATCGCCTGAGCCCAGCAGGCCGAGACTGCAGTGGCTGTGAGCGTGTCACTATACTCCAGCCTGTGTGACAGAGTGAGACTCCTACTCAAAAAAAAAAAAAAGAAAGAAAGAATCTTGGTCTAGGGCCTGCCTTGAGAAGATCCACGTGGCTGAGGGTAGCATCATCTGGGGGCTTCTCCCCCACAGGCCTGCTGCCTGGACAGGGCTGCCTCCGTGGGGACCGCCAACCAGAATGCATACCCACAGCCTCTCCAAGTGGTCTGGGCTTCACAGCATGGTGGCCTCAGAACAGGGCACCCTCTTACTCAGGACTCAGAGGTGTGTCTATTGGCAAGGCAGAAGCTGATGGCCTGAGGTGACCTCGGCCTGGAAGTCACAGAGTGTCCCTTCTCTGTGCTCGCCTGATTGAAGCAGCCACTGGGCTGTGATATTTGAGGAAAGGTGACAGAGACCCCGTGATGTCTCCACAGGAAGAGTACCAAAGAGTCTGTGGTTGGGTTTTAAGATTCACACATACCCAGCTAACTGCAGCCACACAGAGCCTAGGACCGGGCCTGCTTCAAGAGGATGCTCGGTGCCTAGCAAGTCCCAGGCTCTTGGTCGGAGCCACCCCCTCCAGCTGTGTGGCCTCGGTGAGTCCTTACCAAACCTCCTTCACCTCCACGTCCCCACGTGCCACTCAGGGATAAAAATGCTGCAAAACCCACTTCCTTGCTGCTGGAGACCCTTTCCCCGTGGCGTCTACAGCTCACTGCGGAGACAGAGGTTAAAGCCCAACAGGGCCGCCCATGGAACCCTCCCAACCAGTTGGGGGTTGCCAGAACAAAGGGCACTGTGTCCCACTGTCCACCCAGAGCCCTTGGGGTGGGGCCCTGTTTCATCCCGGCCCCCAGGCCAATTGGGGCCTATAGCAATGTGAGGTCAGCCGGTGGACACAGAAGGTTCTGGGCAAGGCCCAGAGGGGCCAAGAGGATGCAGAGTGTGTGGACTAGTGACCACAGAAAAATCAGACACGGCTTGAGCAGACACCAAGGGGTGGGGTGGCTGCGCCCAAGAGGCGAACAGAGACAGACACCCGTGACCATGGCTCAGCACCTCCCTCCTTGGCATGGAAGCCCCCAGAAGCCAGGATCTACCCTGGGAGGGAGGCAAGGCAATTTGGAATGGATCGAACCAAAGTTTGGCATTGCTGTGTCCAGCTGGATGTGAGTAAGTTAAGTTTGCGGCTGCTGGGCTGAACGGGATTCTCCAGGAGAAATCTAGAAAAATGTAATTTTAGAAACCCCAAGGGTATGGCTAATTCATGTTTTCTCTCTGTCTGGCCAGGGCCTGGCTGAGAGTTTGAGCCTTTCGAGCTGTGACTTCCGTCCGCTGTGACTCTGATCCTTCCCTCCACCCCTCTCCTGCTTGACCACCTTGGGGCTACTGCTGCCATGCCTCAGGGAACTGCCAAAGTGTGTGCAGGCCACGTCGCAGCGGGGCTCTGCCTGCCCCAGCCCTGAAAAGTCACAAGTCCTTCAGACAATTGACACCGTTCAGAAATCACGGCACTCGGGCCCTGGGCTAGGCACAGTGCCTGTTCTGGGGACAGTCAACTGAATCAGACATTAACCTCTTCCTCAGCATGTTTACAGTCTTGCAGCCACAATTAGAAGCCACTGGCTCTAAGATCTTACTCAGAAATTTCTCTTCCTTACTGCTTTTGTTAAGAATTGTAGCCAGGTATACTGACTCATACCTGTAGCCCCAGCACTTTGGGAGGCCGAGGTGAGAGGATTGCCTGAGCCCACGATTCGAGACCAGCCTGAGCAACTTGGCGAGCCTTTGTCTCTACAATAAATCAAAAATTAGTTGGGCGTGATGCACGCGCCTGTGGTTCCAGCTACTTGAAAGGCTGAGACAGAAGGATTGCTTGAGCCCAGCAGGTCGAGGCTGCAGTGGCCATGAGCATGTCACTGCACTCCAACCTGGGCAACAGAGTGAAACCTGGACTCTAAAAAGAAAAAAAAAAAAGAATGGCATTGACACATCTTGGGTTAATCAGTCAACAAATATTTATTGAGCATCTACTATGTGCCAGACTCTTGGGATATCCCAGCGAGCAAACTGGCAACACACCTGGGCCTTGAAGGTATTTTTTCATCTCTCGGCCCATCTCGGTCCCCGGAGAAGTTGCAGTTGGTGCTTCGAGCTGAACAACCAAGTGGCAAATTTAATTGGAAGTCATTTCCCACCCCCCA
>NW_007034717.1:38584-39757 GCF_000164805.1 Carlito syrichta
CCCATTTCCCCTTCAATCTTTGGTCAAGGTCAACTTCAAAAATCCCTTGGTTGTTAGCTGGGCGCTTGCAGGCCCCAGGCAGTGCTCCAGAGGCTTGTGGGAATGTCCCAAGAGGAACATTTTTTTGTGAGAAGAATACCAGGAGTTTAATTACCATGCGGCTTGTGGAGGTGACTTCCATTTGTCAGAGCGGGGCCCAGACAGGCCAGGAAGGCCCATTGTACTCAACTGCAGCCAGTTCTTGCCAGGGTAGGATCAGCCTGGGCCTCGGCCCGGGGTGGGGCAGCAGGAATGCTTTGGATGCCTCCTCCGCATGGGGCCTTGGCTTTGACCACTGGCCACTGAGAGCCATTTAATTAATAAATGTCTACTGCTTGTCATTTGTCATCGGCAAAACAGGTGGGGGCAGTCAGGCAGGCAGGAGGCGCTCTCCCAACACGGTGAGTCGGGGAATGGAAGTTTTGCCCATCAGCCTCGCGGGCCGCGGCTCCTGGGACCCCACGTTGCTTCCCTCCAGTCCGGAGCCTGGTCTCGTTTCCCTGGCAGAGCGCACAGTCGTGGGCGGGGAGCTTCATCGGTGACTGCATTTCCCTGTCACATCTCAGTGAAGGACTGTGTCATGTGGCACAAGCATGGAGGACAGAAAGCAGAATGACCCTGGGGATGGGTGCCATCAGGGCTGCAGACTGGACCTCCAGGATGGAGCCAGCCCAAGGTTGGATTTTCCTTGGTCTCAGCAGTCTGACAAGTTGGAAATTTTTATATAAAAAAACTCAAGTTTCTGGCTTCTCTTGAAAAGACAAGATGCAACAGAAACCAAATCCTCTTTTTCCAGCAGGGCTCTAAGCAGCTGATAGCTTACTTAGGCAGACAGAGCAGCCATGGGAGTTGTGGGTTGTGCACTTCACAAAAGTACCCGGCAGATGGGATGAAGAGGCCCAGAGGCAGGACATGGGCCTTCTGCTCCACCGCCACCTCTAGCAGTGCCTGCTGCCTTTCCCTCACCTGCTCCTCTCATGTGTGTCACCTCCTGAGCTCAGTGAGCACTCAACGTTTTGACTCCTGGTGTTTTCAGGGCACTGCTCATTTCTTCTTCATCCTTCAAGGCTCACCTCAGCACACAAGAGTTCCCTGTATTTTTCTTTTTTTTTTTTTTTTTTTTTTTGGGGGGGG
>NW_007034717.1:39967-44345 GCF_000164805.1 Carlito syrichta
TCGCCAAGTTGCCCAGGCGGGTCTCGAACCCGCGGGCTCAGGCCATCCACTCAACTCAGCATCCCGAAGGCACGGGATTACAGGCTGAGCCACCGAGCCCAGCTTGTATTTTTCTTAATAGCCCCACCGTTCATTGCAATTCCAGCACTCCGCATCCACTGAGCCCTGATTGGTTAACGGGACTCATCCACAAATGTAGAGCCCCTTGAAGGTAGATCCCACTCACCCTGGCTCCTCCTCTGCCTGGCACATAACCAGCGCTCAATCAGTGGGGCTGAATGGGCAACTTTGTGGCCACGATGACAGCGGGCAAGGGAGGCCCCCAGAGGAGCCTGTAGTCCCAAGCCACGAAGGTCAGGAGGGGTAAAGGCTTTACCTTTGGGGTTGTGAGATGCCCCTGGACTCCAAGGTGTCTTCTCTCGGACGCTCTAAGGCACTGACATCCTGAGCCATGCTGACTTGGGGGTTTCCTCTGGCCACAAACCTGGGTGTTTGGGATTTTTCATATTTTTGCTTGTTCTGATGGAAGGAGCTGGTAAGAGCCCATCCCGGCCTGTGCTGAGACCACTTGCCAAGAGGCAGCAGACAGGGCTTGGCCCATGGAGCCGGCTGAGAGGAGGGATGGCTATGACTTCGCAGGGTGACCCCAGGGCCCTGTAACCTACGACACACCCCCTTTCCAGGCCAAGCTTTACCCTGCCACTTGTTTAACTAGGAACAAGAGGTGAACCTTTCTTCCAATAACCAGAGAGGGTTGCACGGGTAACTGAGAATAAGACAGACACTATTTCCCACTAAGATGTAAATGACTGATAGAAGGTTCCTCTCCCTAAATGTTAGCTTGGTGAGAGGGCAGGAAGAGATACAAGAGAGCCCCAGACTCTGGAAAGGGGTGCCCAAAGGGAAGCTGGAGTTTAGGAAAGACCAAAGTGAGCACAGGATTTCCACAGGGGTCTGGGGGTGGGGTGGCATTGAGAAACAGGAGCATCAGGTCCGGCCATACACCTGGTGTGACCCGTACTGGTTTCAGGTGGAAAGAGCAGGGGAGACTGGTGGAGGTGGAAACAGCAAAGCCGGGTGTGTGGCGACAATGTGTAAACTGAGACAGGAAGAAGGAGGCTAGGAGGAAGGCATTCAGCCCACACATATTTGCTGTGGACTTGCTACATGCAGGGAGTGGCCCGAGTGGGGTGCAAATTCCTGTTACGAAGGTTTCAGCAGAGCCCAGCGGGAGGGATGGATTCCCACAAGTTCACCAATAGCAGTTCACGTGGGCTCATACCCTGAAAGTGTCCCCCAAAAGCTGGCAATGTGTCGGGCGTGGTGGCTCACGCCTATAATCCCAGCATTTGGGGAGCTGGAGGAGCTTGAACCAGCCTTGGCAATGCAGTGAGATCTTGTCTCTACAGAAAAATCAAAACATTAGCTGGGTGTGTGGTGGCGTGCACCTGTAGTCCCAGCTACTCAGGAGGCTGAGGCAGGAGGATCGCCTGAGCCCAGGAGGTTGAGGCTATGGGGAGCCGTGATTGTGCCACAGGATTGACTGCCTGAGCCCAGGCGTTTGAGCCCAGCCTGGATAACATGGCAAGACCTCATCTCTAAAATAAAAACAATTTTAAATTAGCTGGGCATGGTGGCTTGTGGTTTTAGTCCCGGATACTTGGAAGGCTGAGGTGAAAGGACTGCCTGAGCCCAGCAAGTTGAGACTGTAGTAGCCATGATTGTGCTACTGCACTCCGGCCTGGGTGACAGACAGAGTAAGACTCTGTCTCAAAAAAAAAAAAAAAAAAAAATTTGCAATTGACCAGGCACAGTGGTTCACAGCAATCCCAGCACTTTGGGAGGCTGAGGCTGGAGGATCGCTGGTACCAAGAGTTAAACAAAAAGTGGGGGGGGGGGTCTTGCAAGCTTGAGGTTGCAGTCCCCATCCTAGGAAGGACTCCATATACCTATGGGCACAGCTCCATCGGCCCTTCTTGAGATGGCCTTCCAGAACCCCTTATTTTAAATGGCAGCCCCAGCATTCCTGACCCCTTGACTTGCCTGTTTTTCTCAGCACTGAGTACTGCCTTCTGACATATGTTTTATTTATCCATGTGTTTATTGTCTGCTCCCCCAGAAGAATGTTTTCCCACAGGGTGAGAATTTTTATTTTTTATTTTTTGGGGTAGGAATCTCACTCTGTCACCCAAGCTGGAGTTCAGTAGCACGCTCAAGGCCACTGCAGCCTCCACCTGCTGGGCTCAGGCGATCCTTCTGCCTCAGCCTTCCAAGCAGCTGTAACTACAGGGACGTGCTACCATGCCCGGCTTATTTTTTTATTTATTGTAGCGACGATGTTCCACCAAGTTGCCCAGGCTGGTCTTGAACCCCTAAGCTCAGGCAATCCTCTTGCCTCGGCCTCCCAAATTGCTGGGATGACAACCTGAGCCACCGAGCCCAGATCTTAAAAAAATTAGTATAACTAAGGGATCATTAATACTTATACAGTAAACAGTATCCATTTACCACGGAGACTGTGCAATTCTGAGTCTTGTTGGGTGAAACCACCACCACTGCCAAGATACCGAATGCTTTCTGACACCCCGAAAATGGCAGTCATGCCCACTCCTCCCGCTTCCCCACGCTTCCCCACGCCCACCCCAGGCAGTTACCCATCTGCCTTGTGTCACCACAGGGTAATTTAACAGCAGAGATTTGTACCTATTCTGTTTATTTCTCTGTCCCCAACATGTAAGATGGTCCCTGGCAGATAGGCGCACTCAACGCAGCGGGACAGGGGCTGGCTCCAGCCAGGAGGACCGGGCCAGGACACAGATGCTTTGACCATCAGGCTAAGGATTCGGGCTTTCTCCTAAGGGTGAGGGAAGGTACTGAGGTTTCTGAATGAGGAGATAAGATTCTGAACCCAGGTTGGCTGGATGAGGGGATATTCTCAACCCAAGTGCGGAGAAGTAGCAAAATAAAAATCAGGGCATGAACGACTGGGATCAGAGCAGGGAAGGTCTGTCTTCAAGGCACGGGGCCCAGGGAGGAGACAGCGGAAACAGTGGCTGCCTCCTGTCCACTGCTCTCCCCACAGCGGCCCCGGCAGGCAACATCCTCAACCAAGCTGCAGGACGTTGGAGGTCTCTGCCGTCGGATGGACTTGGGTTCAAGGACCAGCTCCACCGCTCACGACTTGAAGACCCCAGGTGAGGCCCTGAGTCCTCTGGTCCTTTTTCTTTTCTGGAAGTCCTGGGGAGGGACACCTCCTGCCCTGCAGTGCCGTGGAAAGGACGGAGCAGGGGCTGCCTGCCAGAGGCACTACACGGCACCCAGCCACCATCCACAACCACCCCCGGCTAGTCACTCTACCAGCCGCAAAGGATTGTGGGCTGAGGGTCCCTCTTGTGACCCAAAGGGAACAGATCCTCGACCTGTGCAGGGACAACCTGGGACAAGAGGCAGAGGCCATGGGAGTCAAGATCCATGAGTTGATGCCGCAGTAACAGATGCTTCCAGAGACCTTAGAACTCTGAGGTCAAGTTCACTTCTCAGGCTTTGTATGTCCTGCTCCGTCTCGCTTCACGCCTGTGCCTGGCTGGCAAGTGTGGCTTCTGGCTGGGGCTATAGTGGACAGAAGAGAGCGTGGGGAACGTGCCTGGCTCTGGAAGCGTCCACTGCCCTATAACTCACATGTCCCTCTTCACTGGCCAGCACAAGTCACTGGCCAGGCCTGAGGGGAGCCAGTGGATCAGGGAGGTGGGATCCTTCTCTGGCAAGGAGGAGGGAATATTTGTGAGCAATGGTCCAGCGTTCTACAGGCAGGCAAGCAAATACTTACAGTGCGTGAGAAGTACCATGCACTCGTGCACGACGCTAGTCAAGGGAAGGAACCAACTGCTTGGAGGGCGGTTGTTAGGGGAAGGAGAAATCAGGGAAAGTTTCGTGGAGGAGGTAACATGCATTTGGGTCTTGAAGAAGGAGTAAAAGTTCACCAGACAGAGAAAACAAGGCAGAATGAAAAGGCAAATGCCAAGAAGTGGAATCGTGAAACACCTGGTGTGCTCTCAATAACTGAAGCACCAGGAGACAGGGGTTGACTCTAGACGGGTGGGCTGGGCCAGGACATGGGTGCTTTGACCACCAGGCTAAGGATTCGGGCTTTCTCCTAAGGGTGATGGAAGGCACTGACGTTTCTGAATGAGGAGATAAGATTTTGAACCCTGGGGTGGCTGGAAGAAGGGGTATTTTCAACCTAAGTGCGGAGAAGTAGCCAAATAAAAATCAGGGGAAATTCCCCATAAGAGATGAGACTGGTCAGGCCAGCACAGTGGCTCACGCCCGCAAGCTCAACACTTTGGGAGGCCAGTGAGGGAGGATCACTTGAGGTCAG
>NW_007034718.1:0-11085 GCF_000164805.1 Carlito syrichta
CGAGGACCCGGCGGCGGGCGGCTGCCGGGCCGCCCGCTCGACGCCGGCGCGCCGGGGCCCGGGCGGGCGTCGGCCTCCCCCGGCCGCAGGCGAAGCCCCCGCGGAGACCAGTTCCCGAATTAGTTGCCTTCTTTCCCCTTCTTTCTCTGCCTTTATTTTTTCGAGGGGGGAGGGGAGGTGTAGACGGGAGGCGGGAGGACGCGGCTGATTGACGTGCCCAGAGCCCGCTTCTCTCAACTTACAGCTGCGGCTCCGCGGCGGGTGGGAGGGAAGTGTCCCGGAGCCGAGGCCGCAGACTTGGGCGCGCTCCGAGGGAGGAGGCGTCCGGGCCGTGCAGCTTCTTGCTCCGCTCTCAACCGCCCCCTCTCGCCGGCACACACGCTTTTTGTTCAGTAGAAAAGTGGACGGTTTGGGAATTTTCGGCGGAAAAGAGCTGCTTCCTGGGAAGGCAGCCTTCGCTTCCAGGGGCGGGCGCCTGCTGCAAGTTCTGTTCGTGTTGACTGAACGTGTTGGAAGCAGATCGGAGTCGTTGCCGCTCAAGTATGCAGGCACGGGTCTGAGCTCAGCCACCCCTTCCAGGCTCCCTTTCCACCCAGGCAGCGCGTCCACACCATCTGAAGGGTTGACATGACATTTTCTAAATTGGGCGCGTCAGGAAGAGGGTGATGAAAGTCCTTGATGTGTTCTGGGAATAGGGCATCCATATGTGTGCAATAATGTCCCTGAATCGAGTTTCAGTGTGGTAGGTGCACGCAGATTCTCCACTGGTCTAGGTTTATTTCCATACCGTATGTATCAGGACAGCCTTCCCTCTGACACTCGAACCTAAGGAGTGGTACGAGGCTTTTCGAGGCCACCTGGAATCAGTTTCTTGAGCTGAAGTTAGAGGCACCTGGAATCAGGTTGAAGGATGCTGTTCTCATAACTTCAAAGTAGTCACGGTCTTCTTTGAAACAGAGGAATTTGAGTCTATGAAATTTTGTCGGTGCAAATAGGTATGATGTGGAGAAATAGGGAGAATTACGATTTTTCTTTTAAAGATGAAGCTTGAATGATGTGGCCATCATTTGTTCTGAACCCCAAAACTTTCCTTTTGAATCACTTACTGGATATCTAATAACTGGGAGCTAGACGAAGGCTTCTTCCTCTTTAAAGAAACAGGAAACTGAAGTACAGTGGAGGTGAAATGTCTTTTCCAGAGGTTAATAAACACAAAGTCTGCCGTAGAGCCTTCAGTTAACACCTTATACTCGTTTTAGAAGCAGGATTTCAGCACTGAGACCACATTTTCATGGTACTAAATAACTCAGATTGAGCAGCCTTTCCCGAAGCCTTTCTGTTCTTCCCACCCCTAATATGATGGCCTACTTTCGGGGGGGCCTTTAGGGGGTGGGAGTCTGGTGCATCGTTGTCAGAGAAAAGAGAAACCATATTTTACCAGGACCATAGCAGAGCATGAGCAGTCACAGCCACTTCTCTTGACCTTGTGCTTTGATTTCACTTTAACACTGCTAAATTTCTGTACTGTTTCCTCATTCTCCTCTTTGGCCAGACTCTGGGGAAGATAAGAGTTCATGGACCTTTTCAAGAGCGTCTCCATGTTCTTTGCAGCACCATTTCCCTTTCAAATGTGCAGGAGAAAATAAATGCCTGTGCTCTAGCCAGAAAAAGCACTAACTAGTCTTTGCTATTAAACCTTCTGGCCCAAACAGGAGGAACCTGTTTGGTATACAAATGCAGAAAATGTTTAATCTACAGTCTCTTGTCTTCTCCAAACATCGAGGTATAGTTGAGAAGCATCTGCTTAAGAGAGAGGTCACTTTGGTCTCTATAGAATGTTTTCTCCTGACATTTTCTTCTTGCGCTAGTATCTCTTATGATAAAAGTGAAATCACTTTGTTATTTGTTCCAATATTATGTGAGCCAAATTAAGAGTTAACTCATGTTTATATTTTCCAAATGGAAAAACTTTTTAAAATTATAAAACCCTTGCTCTTTGTAAAAGTTCAGCTTATACTGAAGTACATAAAATACAGAAATGAAAGTCATTCTGACTCCTACTACCCGGAGATAATCACTGCGAACAGTCAATTCCTTGTTTAAAGGAAGAGAAGGCAACATTTGATCATAGCTGTGCTGCTGTGTGTGCCTCACTCTGCCTAGGGATGGCTTGTGGTGATTCATGGGCTCATGTTCTCCAACTACTCAGGTTGGGGAGAATTGCCAGGTAGAGAAAAGGGGAGTGTTTTGCATCTGGCGGATATAAAATTCTGCCATGAAGTAACAGACCTGAGAGTTTAAATATCACTGGGCTGCTATTTTAGGCCTTGTCCTTATGAGGTACTTACTGTACTGTGGTGGGCTAGTTCTCACACTTTGTTAATGTTATTGTGGTTCAGCCTCTGATGGATTTCTTTATACCAGCCAAACTCATTAAAACAAAACAAAACCCTCACATCTGTAGAGTTTCATAATTTGCAGCTGAGAAGGAGTGGAGGTGTACTTTCCACGAAGACTACTGCCAGTATATCCCCATGCTGAGGTGAGATGGGGGTTCCTCTTGTCAGTATCCACAGATTGCATGCTGTGCACTTGGGAAGGAAATTAGAGGAAAGGGTTAATGACTGTTGTTTACAGACGTGGCATGGAAAGATCTCAGGCATGAATGAGAATGCATAAGAATGCATCTTTGTACTTATTTAAGATAGATTTCTAAGTTTACTTATATTCTGGCATGTATAGTCGTTTGTGTATTAACTGTAAGAGATCTTAGTTAAAATGCAGAATCACTTATTTGGTATATTTAAGAAGAATGAACTGTGAAGTTGATGATGTTTCAAACACAAAGCCCCAAAATAATACATAGAAATTTAATTACAACATCAGTTATTTGAGGGTGTTGGGGACATGAGTGTCTGTGTGTGTGTGTTTTCCTTTTTCTCTCTCTTTTTCACTACTCTGTCTTTGAATTTAAAATTGTAGCCAGGCATGGTGGCTCACACCGTAATCCCAGCACTTTAGGAGGCCAGGGTGGGAGGGTTGCTTGAGCCCAGGAGTTTGACACTAGCCTAGGCAACATAGCAAGACCTCATTTCTACAAAAAACTTTAAAAATTAGCCAGGTGTGGTGGCATGTGCCTGTAGTCCCAGCTTGAGCCCAGGAGTTCAAGGCTGTGGTGAGCTGTGATCATGGCACTGCATTCCAGGCTGGGTAACAGAGTGTGACTCTGACTCAAAAAAACAAACAAAAATTAAAGAATTAAATACCAATCAGATTTTGTTAGTTGTCTATGTGAGATACCTGCAGTCCCTCTTAGATATAGCAGAAGTGGTCCATCCCCACTATTTTTTTTTTTTTTGAGTTGGCGTCTCATGCTCTGTTGCCTAGGCTGGAGTGTAGTGGCACCCTTACGACCACCACAGCCTTGACCTGCTGGGCTCAGGCAATACTTCCACCTCAGCCTTCCAGGTAGCTGGAACTATAGGCATGTACCACCACGCCCTGCTAAGTTTTTGATTTATTGTAGAGATGAGGTCTCATCAAGTTGCCTAGGCTGGTCTTGAACCCGTGGGCTCAGGCAATCCTCTCACCTCCCAAAGTTCTGGGATTATAGGTGTGAGCCACCGCAACCAGTTCATCCCCACTTCAAATCTGTAGTGTTGGGAGAGGGTAACTGGTGGACAGTGGGAGTCAACAGGTGAAAGGGGAACCAGGGAAAGGACAGGACATTTTCCCTGCCAGATGAAGCACCTTCATGGAAAGGGTGACTCTAGGAGGCTTAGAATGTTCCAGAGGGGCACTTATGTTAATAATCATGCCCAGAATGAGTGTTATCTGGTTTATAAAAACTCAAATTTAGGGCTTGGAATTGAGTCCCATCTTCTGCTTTTAAAATGAGCGATTTGGGGCAAATCAACCACTGACCTGTTTCTTCATTCACAAAATGAGGATAATAAAAATACTTTATCTCAGGGTGGTTGTAAGAATGAGTTAGTTATCTAACGTATGGAAAAATGCTTTGTAAATTTTCAACCACTATATTAAAAGTGGTCATGATTGAAATATGCAAAAAATTGATAAGCAAAATAAAATTACCTACTTAAACATTTATTCATGCAAAAACTTACCAAATAGCTACCAAATGTTAGGCAACTGTTAGTGACTCAGAGGTTACAATAATGACTAAGATAATGCCCTGATCTCAAGGAACTCAGGTAAAGTAGGGGTGGCCAGTAATTACAGTACATGCCTTCAGTGTGCTGAGAGATATGGCGCCCCTGTTTGGACAGTACCTTGTCACCCTATAGTTTTATGTATAGGCTGTTTTGGCATCTGCCTCACCCCAAGATCAGAAAGTACTTCCTAGAGCGAGTGAGCTGGACATGGGAAAGGCTCTAAAAACAACATGTGTGAAGGTAGGAAGGCTTTTGCTGTGTTAGGTTATTTGGAATGAGGGGGAATCTTAAATAGATTTAGGGCTTAAAAATGGAGAAAAGCTGCTTAGGATGAACATGCTTTTTGTGATACTTTCTATTGGTTTCATTTTGTTAAATCTTAATTACATACGAGTGTGATGTTTTGGGGATTTTTTGGTTTGAATTAAGAAAAAATTGGAAACAATACAGTTTTTTTGAAATGTGTGGGCTCTGCAGAAAGAAGGAAAGTGGGAAGTCCCTCCTATCATCATGGAGAGTGCTGCCTCGCCAGTTAGTGATGTTTACTGAATACTTAGGTTTGTGAAATGAATAAGCCAAAGCCCTCGCTTTCAAGTTGCTCACAGTGAGGGAGACACATACCTGATTATAGGAGCCAGTTCTCACTCCCTGAAGATATTACTCACGATACCTCTAAAAATGAGAAAGGCTTACCATCCTTCTTAGACAGGAGAATGCAGGCACACATCGATTAAACAGCCGACTCAGGACCACACACTTAAGTGGCAGAGGCAGAATTTGAACCCAGGCAGTCTGGTTAGTCTCTGCTTTAACTAGCCTACTTTATGTAGCTGTTCTGACGATTAAAATGTAGTGCAAGCCGGGCTCGGTGACTCGGCCTGTAATCCCGCCCCTTGGGAGGCTGAGGTGAGTGGATTGCCTGAGTCCACAGGTTCGAGACCCGCCTGGGCAACTTGGTGAGACCTCATCTCTACAATAAATCAAAAAATTAGCCGGGCATGGTAGCGTGCGCCTGTAGTTCCAGCTACTTGGAAGGCTGAGGCGGAAGGATCGCCGGAGCCCAGCAGGTCGAGGCTGTGGTGGCCGGGAGCGGCCACTGCACTCCAGTCTGGGTGACAGAGTGAAACTCTAACTCAAAAAAAAAAAAAAAGTGTAGTGCAATAAGTGCAGAACAAGAAGATATTCCACAGAGTGCTATCGAAAGCTGACCTGGTGGAGGAGTAGGGTGTTGGTGTTACAGAGGCTTTCTGTGAGGGGGGGTGTTGGGGGGTGATAAGTTGATGCTGAAGTTCTACTTGGGAGCCTTCGCGGAAGAACCAATCAGCCTGACTACAACTGGAGGGAAGAAATGCATAAAGCATGTATAGAGGAGGTGGAGGTGGTGACAAGCAGTGTTATGTTGCTTGACACATGTTTGAAGCAGGAAGTCACCCAAGATAGGACTAGATGGGTAGTCATGGAGGGCTTCATGGCCTCGCAAAGGCAGATATGTGAGGGGACCACTGGAGGATAGTGAGGTCTGTGTTTGGTCCTTGGTCCTCTATGACTCATCCAAGAGTGAAGGGTGGATTTGGGGGACCGTTTATGAAAACTGTTGTAATAATTCAGGAGTGATGGAATAGAGAGGCAGATGTGAGAAGTGTTTAGTGGGTGACTGGTGCACTGTTAGGGGGTCCCAGACAAAGTCTGAGTCCACAGAGTGAGTACTTTGGAATAGAGAGAAGTCCTACAAAATGAGCCCTAAGAATATAAATGCCACGTGCGAAAAGGGACTTCCTGGTGAAGTGCTTTTAGCTGAGAAGGGCCTCCTGTTTACACAGTGCCCTCTGGTGGTCAGAGGATGCTATGCTGGCTCCTGAGGATGCGTGGATCAAAATATAGATAGGCCGGACTAAATACTTTTTGTCTGACACTACTGGAGGGAGAGAGGAATATTCCAGAAGCCACTATGTTTTCTGCTTTCTCGGTGGATAAGTTCATTTCCTAGACCCATAATGCTGCATTTGTCTTATTTATAAGTTATCTGGTTGGCCACCGCAGTTGTCCAGTGCCATGGTGTAAAGCAAAGAAGAAGGCAATTTGATCACCTGTCAGCACAGCTCAAGAATTAAAACCTTAGATCTTATAGAGCCCTCCCTAGGTTCTCAGAGAAAATCGAATTACGTAAGTTCAGTTTCAGTAAGTTTTTGTCTAATTTCACAGCCCATAAGAGATGGAAATGGTGGGCAGCAGGAGATCAGCACACCTTTATTTTTATTTATTTTTAATTTTTAAAAATTTATTTATTTTTGAGTTGGAGTCTTCACTCCCAGGCTATAGTGCAGCAGCATGCTCACAGCCACTGCAGCCTCGACCTGCTGAGCTCAAGTGATCCATCTGTCTAAGCCTACCAAGTAGCTGGAACCACAGGCATGTGCCACCATGTCTGGCTAATTTTATGATTTACTGTAGCAATGAGGTCTTGCCATGTTGCTCAGGCTGGTCTCGAACCCACAGGCTGAAGCAATCCTCTTGCCTCCGCCTCCCAAAGTGCTGGGATTACAGAGGTGAACTACCACACCCGGCCTTCAGCACACCTTTAAGAAGAAACAGCTGTTGGCTTGCAAGCAAGGAGACAAAAATACTAACCAGCCAACAAAGTACAATCTGCGAAAGCATAGCAGTCTGAAGCCATTTTGTGTAGATTCAAACAACCCTTGCAAATTTGAACAGCTCCTATATTTCAGCAAAACATAATTGATGCAGAGGAGAAAACAGCCAGGTGGTGCTGTATGTGCAGACTGCAGTTAGAGTAGTATGAAGAACCTTAGACCAGGATTGAGAAGACCAGGGTCTTATCCTGACAGTCACTAAAACTCAAGGTGACTTGGAACATTTCACTTAATATCTTAGGGCCTCAGTTTGCTTTCTGGTTTATAAAGCAGTGGGTTGAACTTGATCATGTCATACATTTCTATAAATTGTTCATAACAATGACATCAATATATATATATTTGACATTAATATTTTATTTATTTATTTTTTGAGTTAGAGTCTCACTCTGTCACCCAGGCTGGAGTATAGTGGCACGCTCACAGCCACTGCAGCCTCAACCTGCTGGGCTCAGGTGATCCTTCTGCCTCAGCTTTTCAAGTAGCTGGAACTATAGGCATGTGCCACCATGCCTGGCTAATTTTTTTTCTTGATTTTTTGGTAGAGATGTGGTCTCGCCAAGTTGCCCAGGCTGGTCTCGAATCCATGGGCTCAGGCAATCCTCTCACCTCAGCCTCCCAAAGTGCTGGGATTATAGGCATGAGTTACCATGCCTGGTGGCATTAATATTTTTAAAAATTGTATTATTCTTGAATTGAAAAGCCTAATAAACATTTGTCATCTCTAATTTATGAGACCTATGAGCAGTGTGATTATCTCAATTTTATTTTTTATTTTTATTTTTTATTTTTTTTGAGTTGGAGTCTCACTCTGTCACCCAGACTGGAGTGCAGTGACCACTCCCAGCTAATTTTTTGATTTATTGTAGAGATGAGGTCTCACCAAGTTGCCCAGGCAGGTCTCGAACCCGCGAACTCAGGCAATCCACTCACCTCAGCCTCCCAAAGTGCTGGGATTACAGGCTGAGCCACCAAGCCCAGCTGATTATCTCAATTTTATTGATGAAAAAAGTGGGCTTAGAGAGTTTAAGAAGTGTCCTCATAGCTAAATAAACAGTAGAGCTTGTATTCAAATCTAGCAGTGTCTGCTTCTTCGGTTCTTCTTTAATTCTTTCATCTAACAAGCATGTATTAAGTGCCAACTATGTGAGAAGAGTGTGCTAGCCACAAGGAACACAAAGACCTTTAAGCCTTGTGCCTGTCCTTGAGGCTTCAGTATAATAACATTGCTGTCTCATACTGATCCTTGGATCTTTGTCAATGCTAATGATACAAGTAATACTATGGCACTGTTAGGATTAATATACAGCTACAATATGGCTTTAGGGTGTGAGCGTAAAACCAAACCACCATTTATAGCATTGTTTCTATGGGAATATGTGTTTCAAGTTTAAAAAACCTGAAAAATAAGGTTTTCGAATATAATTATAATCCAGAACTCTCTATATTTGGTATTGAACTTGGAGTTTACTATGCAGCCAGAATTCCTGATGTAGGTAGTGAATAAAATTTTCTAAACTTGATCGTATCTGTCACTTAAGTACCTTGAAGTTGAAACCTTTTATCGTTAGGAACCTCTAAAGCTGGTTATTCCTGGAAGTTTCAAGGTGAAACCTACCAAATTCAATCAGTTTTAGAGATTGGGCTCTGAACCCTAGAAAATAGTATTCTAGGGAGGAATTGTGCCAATGTGACATTATATTTATAGGTGAAAAATCTTCAAGGCCATGATCTTGGACTTGAGAGTCATAATGCTTGTGTTTTAATCCAAAGAAGTCCTCTTTTTATGACATTAGACACTGTATACCTCTTCTTAAATTTGGAAAATGGGTCTTATAACAAGATCAACTTTGTAGGGTTTGTTAGGATTAAATGCTAATATGATATATATGCATACATAACATGTCTATATATGTAATAATACGTATGTGACACATGTCTCTCCCTATATGAGTGGGAACCAGAAAAACCTGGAATTTATTTATAAAAAATTGTGTATTGATTCTTACATGTTTAAACTTCAGTCACCTTCAAAGTATTCTCCATTTGATGTAATACACCTATCAAGATGCTTTTCCCACTGCTCCAGTTTTTGAACTTGTCAATTTTGACACCTTTTAGTGCTTGTGCCGTTTTTAGTTTCACCTCTTCCACACTGGCAAAACGTTTCTCTTTGAGAACTTTTTTCACTGGGGAAACACAAAAAGGTTACTCAGGGTGAGAGCAGGTGAATAGGGAGGGCAGGGCACAAGGATCGAGCCATTTTTGGGGTCAGAACCTGCCGAGCACTCAACGTGGTGTGGGCAGGTGTATTGCCATCATGGAACTTGTTTGCCACAACTGAAGATGCTTCTTTCTGCGAATGCAGCCTTCTCAAAACTTCCAGATAAAAACTTTGGTTGACCCTCTGACCCAGAGGAACAAATTCCGAGTGTACTACAAGGGGCCTGCCCTGCAAAAGATAATTCCGGGTCTTTTTGGGGTCCCCCTTATACATCTGCCTAGAATAGAGCCGGGCATGTAGTAAGGCTTAACAAATGTCATCTATTCCTACTATTGTTGTGTTACAATTGTCATTTAACCTCCCTTCATAACTTTCATCTAGGAGTCCAGTAAAGCAAATCTGCCTTCTCTCCCATTGCATTTCCAGCCAATTTACATATGCAGCGATTCAGATACATGGAGTGCCTTTCCCCTTGTGTTTTTCTCTATCCTCCTCATTCATCAAGGCTTCACTCAAACCCTACATCCTTCCTAAAGCCTACTATTTTAGGGTAATTCTTGCTTTTCTTCTTCTAAGCACTTGCTGTACTCCATTCAATACAATTTAGCGCTTAATTGTTCTTAAAACTTTTCTTGGTGTCAAAGTTGATCCTTCATATACAATTATCTCTGTTGTACACCATCCTTCTCCACCTTCTGCCTCAGTGCCTTATCCAGCTCAGGAACACTGTCGGTACATTCTGATACTGTGAGAAAAAAAAGAGGAGAGAATTCTTTCATTACATTTCAGGCTTTTAAAAACATAGTAATCCTCAAATTATATACATAGGCATGCAGTCAGTCATAAGACATAGAAATAGGCAAAAGGAAATGGATATATGTACTTAAATCTCCTTTGAGATCTAGAGGTCATTGTCAGTAATTCAGAGATTGGGTGCTGGGCTCTCCTCTAGACTCACTGAGGCTAAGCAGATCTTCAAACGCCTAACTGGTGGTGCAAGTCTGTGACGCAATTTATCAGGTGATTATTTGCCTCACAGAGGCACTTTAAAATTCCTTTAAGTTACTTCATTTGCTTTATATGTTTATAGACCCTTAAATTATCATTTGACCAAGACTGGAGCAAAAGAAACTTCCAGCAAAACTCTTATTTCTAGTCTCAGAGATTTAGCAATGGAGAAAAATTGTTTCTGATATCTTACTGTGTCAGTGAGAAATGTACTGAAATAGCTTATGCAGTGTAATGTAGGGAATTACACTGTTGAATAAGACTAGATGGATGACCCAATGTTAGAGATCAAGGGTTTTCAGGTGGGGACCGACACTGGTGCACCAGCACCTGGCCCATAAACCTTGTATGCGCAGTCTTCATTTGGTGCTCTTTACTGAAGACCACACTCATGGGACCATGCGAGTACTTTGTAGTGCAGTACTGTCTGGGTGGGCAGGAGTCCTTGCTCTCTAGTCCCAGCACGCACTCTAACATAATCAACTGCACCCTGCTGCCTTATTTAGCTGCCCTATGTCTTTGCTGCCTTCTGTGAAATAAGAATGTTGGGCTAGTTTAGACCCCTCTAAGCTTTAAAAGCCTATGACAAGATTAATGTGCCTGATGGCAGTTTTTATTTTTGTTTGTTTATTTAGACACAGTCTCACTCTGTTGCCTGGGCTGGAGTACAGTGGAGTGATCCTAGCTCACTGCAACCTTGAATCCCTGAACAAAAGCGATCCTCCTGTATAACTGGGACTCTAGGTGTACGCCACCACACCAGGCTAATTTTTTATTTTTTTTGAGACAAGGTCTTGCTATGTTGTTCAGGATAGTGTCAAATTTTGGGGCTCAAGCAATCCTCTTGCCTCAGCCTCCCAAAGTGCTGGGATTACAGGCATATGCCACTGTACCTGGCAATAGAGGCTGTTTTTAAACTTGAGATGAGCTGGTAAACACTTTCAAACTAAAATGTTAAAAAATTTAGTGTAAGCCGGGCTCGGTGGCTCAGCCTGTAATCCTGCGCCTTGGGAGGCTGAGGTGAGTG
>NW_007034718.1:11401-31442 GCF_000164805.1 Carlito syrichta
TGGTAGCGCACGCCTGTAGTTCCAGCTACTCGGAAGGCTGAGGCGGAAGGATCGCCGGAGCCCAGCAGGTCGAGGCTGCGGTGGCCGGGAGCAGCCACTGCACTCCAATCTAGGCGACAGAGTGAGACTCCAACTCAAAAAAAAAAAAAAAAATCTAGTGTAAAATGTTTTGGATCACCTAACTCCTTATTCTTGGAGGAGTGTTGCACACTGGGTATCCTTCCAGGCTTGAGGAAACACTTGGTGGTACACAGCCAGTTATCCTCACCCCAAAGGCATTAAGACCCTTGACTCAACATTTGAAGGTTCTGCTGTCAGCCTCAGCCCTTGACTTCCAGCTGTGATAAGCTTATTCTACCAGTGATGCAGCTGGTAACACAAACAGAAGCAATCACAAGTTTCAGTCATAAAAACAGGAACAGCTGAAATATAAACATTTTATTATAAATGTAAAATGTAAACATTTTATTTAAAATGTTTTTACAAGCTTTACTATAACATACAGTTCACTGATGGAAAGAATAAACTTTTGGAATTTGAGTCATTATTTAATTAATAAAAGTGAATACATCCTACATTTTTTTTTTGAGTAGGAGTCCCATTTCTTTCTTTTTTTTTTTTTTTAAGTTGGAGTCTCACTCTGTCACCCAGACTGGAGTGCAGCAGCCGCTCCCGGCCACCGCAGCCTCGACCTGCTGGGCTCCAGCGATCCTTCCGCCTCAGCCTTCCGAGCAACCAGAACTACAGGCACGCGCTACCACGTCCAGCTTATTTTTGATTTATTGTAGAGATGAGGGCTCGCCAAGTTGCCCAGGCGGATCTCGAACCCGCGGGCTCAGGCAATTAACTCACCTCAGCCTCCCAAGGCGCGGGATTACAGGCTGAGCCACCGAGCCTGGCAGGAGTCCCATTTCAACGCCCAGGTTGGAGTGCAGTGACACGCTCACAGCCACCCCAGTGTCGACCTGCTGGCTCAGGCGATCCTTCCACCTCAGCCTTCCAAGTAGCTGGAACTACAGGTGTGCACTACCACGCCAGGCTAACCTTTTGATTTGTTGAAGAGACGAGGTCTCACCAAGTTGCCCAGGCTGTTCTTGAACCTGTGGGCACAGGCAGTCCCCCACTTTGGCCTCCCAAAGTGTTGGGATTACAGGCTTGAGCCACTGCGACTGGCTCATTCTACAAATTTTTAAGGTAAAAATTATCTTCAAGAGATAATAAGCTAAAAGTGTCACAGGAATTTAGATCCCCTCCCCGGCCTATACCCTGCATCACTTTGTTTGGTTTATTGAGCTTGCTTTTCTGAAAGAGGTGTAACAAGAACAAGGTGGCTAATATTCTGTGTAAATGATTCTTAAAAGATACTCTGCCTAAAATCAGTTTTACTCAGAACTTGGATGTTTGCGTAGTAATGTTGCTTAAATTACACTTCGAGGTCAGCCTAGAGGCCATCGTGTAAGGATTAAACCCCAGACCCAGCACTTGTTCTGCTTCCAGCTCTCTGGGGGACAACAGGAGTTCTGCTTGGAGCCAGGGGATCCATGCCCTGGTTTGTCTGGCCCTGAGCTTATTCTCCACCACAGCATGAAGCCTTGCCTTCTTCTGTCGAGTGGGCACTTTCCTGAGTACATGTTGAATGAAATCACTAATTTAGGAGAAGCAGGAATTCTTAATGATATGTCCTTGAGATTACAGAACACCTGTGCTTTTGCTGATTCTCAGTATTATGCAGTACATGGTACACCAAGGGTCCTCAAAAAGTATTTGTTGGATGGATAAATGTTCATTAAAATGCTACAAGTGCTCTTATTTGTTTTAGTGTTTTGTTTATATTTACACAAGAGTGTATGTATTTTTACTCATTTCATTGAATTGTGACTATAGCTACAGATGTGCCTATTATGCTGGTTTTTTATGTAGTTTGGCTGTTGTTTTTTTGGGGGGGTTGTTTGTTTTGCTTTTTGTTTGTCATTTTTTTAAATAGGTTCTTATTCAGTTCCCAAGCTGGAGTGCAGTGGCATTATGACAGCTCACTGCAGCCTCGACCTCGGAGGCTCAGGTGATCCTTCTGTCTCAGCCTTCTGTATAGCTGAGTCTACAGGCCCGCGCCACAACGCCCAGTTAATTTTTAAATTTTTTTTGTAGAGACAAGGTCTTGCTATATTGTCTAGTCTGGTCTTAAACTCCTGGGTTCAAGCAGTCTTCCTGCCTCGGCCTCCCAAGGTGCTGGGATTTTTATAGGCATGTGCCACCCTAACTGTCCAGTAGTTGTATTAATTTGGTTGCTGGCCATAAAACTACTTTTCCTATAGATAAGAAAGGGTCCTTGGAACTTTAAGTTCTTTATGTCATTATTTCAAGCATGGACTATTTAATACTTGAAAGTTTGTATAGATTAACTGCTGGCTTTCTAATGGACTGTTATTTGGAAAGAAATAACATTTTTAAGGTTACCTAGTCAAACTTACCTACTGATGCTTATATAAGCATCACTACCAGGACAATGCCACTATTAATTTCTTTTGGTTTTTTTTTTGTTTTTTTTAGTCGGAGTCTCACTCCATTGGCCAGACTAGAGTGCAGTGGCATGCTCATGGCCACTGCAGCCTTGACCTGCTGGGCTCAGGCGATCTTTCTGTCTTAGCCTTCCAAGCAGCTGGAACCACAGGCACGCGCCACCAAAGTGCTGGGATTATAGGTGTGAGCCACCACCCCTGTCCAAATATAATTTTTAAAGGCCACAGGACAGTGAATTTTAGGGAGATTTACCTTAGTTTACTTAACAACTCCCTTTTTCCCAGGCATTGAAATTATAAGTAACACACTGGGGACTGTCTTTGTGCATACATTGCTTTTTTGTGTTTAGGTACATGCTGAACGGGATTCCTCACAGTTTTGTACAGATATCTGAGTTACAGAGGTTTGAAATGTCGTACCTACTTGAAACCTGATCTGGTTTCTAGAAAAGGCACAGGATACAATGTTAAGAACAGCAGGTCTCATCATGCGCCACCCTCCTGTCACCAGCCCCACATCTCTGGCTAGGGAACTGTGTCTTGGAGCAAAATGGGCCTGTAGGTGTTGGGAGAAAAAAGGGATGTGATCCATATTTGATCTGTGTACAGCAGATAAAAAGCAAGTAGAAGTAAGTAAACTTAGATACTCTTTGTTACTGCTACAGGCCTTACGTTTTTGGACCAAAGAGTGAACATTTTATTTCTCTGAACAGCTTGTTAAATGTTCTTTTTAAGTTCAGGCCAATTGCGTAGGAACTTGCTTTTAAATAGAAGATAGATTCTGAAGCATTATATATGCAGATTAAAAATTGAGGCTAAAATTAGATCTTATTTAGCTTATAATAACTAGGACTAATAGTACTTTTAATATTTTCCTCTTCTTCTGTAGCCAAAGTCAATTCCCTACATTAAAAATCCTTGTAATGTCTACAGATGTTAAATGAAGAAAACTAGTTGTTGAAAGATACACACACACACACACACACACACACACACACACACACACACCCCCATTTAGGTTAAAAAAACAACAAAAGCAAAATTATGTGCTGGCACATAGTAGGAACTCTATGCTGACAGTGTACGTATGTGCATAGACAGATGGTATATATATGAAGGTATATAATCCAGAGTGTTTGGCGGGGCTACCTCTGAGAAGAGGTATATGACTTGAGGTGTATTTTTATTTTATACTCTTTAATTTTTTGTGTCGGGGATTTACTCTGTCACTTGGGCTGGAGTAAAGTGGCATGATCGCGGCTCGCTGTAGCTAGCTTCTAACTTCTGAGCACAGAGGATCCTTCTGCCTCAGCCTCCCAAGTAAATGGGACTATAGGCATGCACCACCACGCCCAGCTAATTGTTTTTAATTTTTTGAGGAGATGAGGTCTCGCTATGTTGCCTAGGTTGGCTGTATATGTCTATATTTGAATTTTTTGCACTGAGCATGTGTTACTTTTGTATATTTTTTTAACAGTTAAGGAAATGGAAGAAAAATTCATACTGAGGGTGTTTCTAAATAAACCCACTGCTTCTTTATGCCCTAAAGTGCATGACAAATGATGTGAGACATATTCTAACTCTACAGCATTATTGCTTCTCCAGTAATCCATGGAAAGAGAAAGGCATTGATCAAACTTATTTGTTTGGCGATATTTCTATATAATCTAATAAGGTTGTTTAAACCATTTTTTAATAGAAAATTTCAAACACATAGAAGAACAGAATTATACTTATTCCTAGCTTTAACAGTATTAACATATGGCCAATTTTGTATCATTTTGTATCATCTATAGATCCGACATACTCATTTATTTTGAAGCATATTTCAGGTATATCATTTCACCTGTAAATAATTCAGTATGTGTATCCAAAAGGTAATGACTCTTTTTATTTATTTATTTATTTTTGAGTCAGAGTATCACTCTGTCGCCCAGGCTGGAGTGCAGTGGTATACTCACAGCCACCGCAACCTCGACCTGCTGGGCTCAGGTGATCCTTCTGCTTCAGCCTTCCAAGTTGCTGGAGCTACAGGCATGTGCCACCACATGCAGCTAATTTTTTTTATTGTAGAGAGGAGGTCTCACCAAGTTGCCCAGGCTGGCTTCAAACCCCTGGGCTCAGGCAATCCTCTCGCTTCGGACTCCCAAAGTGTTGGGATTCCAGGCTTGAGCTACTGCACCTGACCTGATAATGACTCTTTTTTTTTTTTTTTTTTGAGTCAGAGTCTCACTCTGTTGCCCAGGCTGGAGTGCAGTGGCATGCTCACGGCCAGCACAGCCTCAACCTGCTGGGCTCAGATCCTTCCACTTCAGCCTTCTAGGTAGCTGGAACTACAGGGATAAGCCACTGTTCCTGGCTAATTTTTCTCGATCTGTTTTAGGGATGAGGTCTTGCTAAGTGGCCCAGGCTGGTCTTGAACCCATGAGCTCAGGCAGTCTTCTCAGCTCAGCCTCCCAAAGTGCTGAAATTATAGGTGTGAGCCACTATAATACTTTACAATCTAGTTGTTCACTTTCAGTTTAAGTTGCTGTTTTATTTACTTTCATTGTATTCTTTAATTATTTTTAATTAATGTCTTTTTTCCCTTTCAAATTAGTGTACATTTCCCCCCCCCCCAGAGTTGTAATGAAATAAAAATTATGGCTTTTGCTTTTGATGCCTTTGTTTAATATGAACATTGTGAATAGATGACTGGGCATCTTCATCTTCAAATTTAAAAGATAGTTTGAATATACATTGAGTTTTGCTGCAGTAGAATGGAAAGCTATTCATATCTTGATTGTAATAGCAGCCACACTTGTTCACAAGCCATAATAAAAATTAGTTTTTTCTCAAGTGCTTTTCTGATATCTTGTCTGACTTTAATTTCTTGTCTTACATAGGTCTCTAATTAATAGAAGATGGCAAAGCCCAGCCACAGCAGCTATGTCCTTCAGCAGCTAAATAACCAAAGAGAATGGGGTTTTCTCTGTGACTGTTGTATTGCAATCGATGACATTTACTTTCAAGCACACAAAGCCGTTCTAGCTGCCTGTAGCTCCTATTTTAGAATGTTTTTCATGAACCATCAGCACAGTACTGCACAACTGAATCTCAGCAACATGAAAATCAGCGCAGAGTGTTTTGATCTCATTTTGCAATTTATGTATTTAGGAAAAATTATGACAGCTCCCTCCAGTTTTGAGCAGTTTAAAGTGGCAATGAACTACTTACAGCTGTACAATGTTCCTGACTGCTTAGAAGACATACAGGACGCAGATTGTTCAAGTTCAAAATGTTCCTCTTCTGCTTCTAGCAAACAGAACAGCAAAATGATATTTGGGGTAAGAATGTATGAAGATACTGTGGCTAGAAATGGCAGTGAAGCCAACAGGTGGTGTGCAGAGCCAAGTTCAACAGTGAACACACCACATAATAGAGAGCCTGATGAAGAGTCTTTACAATTAGGTAATTTTCCTGAACCACTGTTTGATGTATGTAAAAAAAGTTCTGTGTCCAAATTATCTACTCCAAAAGAACGTGTGTCGCGACGCTTTGGACGGAGTTTTACCTGTGACAGCTGTGGATTTGGCTTTAGCTGTGAAAAGTTACTAGATGAGCATGTGCTAACCTGTACAAACAGACATTCATACCAAAACACGAGATCTTACCACAGAATCGTAGATGTTAGAGATGGAAAAGACAGCAACATCAAAGCTGAATTTGGTGAAAAAGATTCTTCAAAAGCATTTTCTGCACAGACAGACAAATACAGAGGAGACACAAGCCAGACTGCTGATGATTCAACTTCAACAACTGGAAGCAGAAAAAGTAGCACAGTGGAGTCAGAAATGGCCGGTGAAGAGAAAAGCAGAGCAGCTGAGAGGAAAAGGATCATCATCAAGATGGAGCCAGAAGACATCCCTACAGATGAATTGAAGGACTTTAACATTATTAAAGTTGCTGAAAAAGACTGTAATGAGTCCACTGACAATGATGAACTGGAAGATGAACCCGAAGAGCCATTTTATAGATACTATGTTGAAGAGGATGTCAGCATTAAAAAAAGTGGTAGGAAAACTCTAAAACCTCGGATGTCAATAACTGCTGATGAAAGGGGTGGCTTAGAAAATATGAGGCCCCCTGACAACAGCAGCCCAGTACAAGAGGATACTGAAAATGCATCTTGCGAGCTGTGTGGGCTCACGATCACTGAGGAGGACCTGTCATCGCATTACTTAGCTAAACACATTGAAAACATCTGTGCATGTGGTAAATGTGGACAGATACTTGTGAAGGGCAGGCAGTTGCAGGAACATGCCCAGAGGTGTGGGGAGCCCCAAGATCTGACCATGAATGGGTTAGGAAACACCGAGGAGAAAATGGACATGGAAGAGAATCCTGATGAGCAGTCTGAAATAAGAGATATGTTCGTTGAAATGTTGGATGATTTCAGGGACAATCATTACCCGATAAACAGTATCCCAAAAAAAGCAGTTATTTAAACATTCTGCCTGTCCTTTTAGATGTCCTAATTGTGGCCAGCGTTTTGAAACTGAAAATCTAGTGGTTGAGCATATGTCTAGCTGCCTAGATCAAGAGATGTTTAAGAGTGCCATCATGGAAGAAAATGAAAGAGATCACAGACGAAAGCATTTTTGTAATCTGTGTGGAAAAGGATTTTATCAGCGGTGTCACTTAAGAGAACACTATACTGTTCATACTAAGGAAAAACAGTTTGTTTGTCAAACATGTGGAAAGCAGTTTTTAAGAGAACGTCAGTTGCGACTGCACAATGATATGCACAAAGGCATGGCCAGGTATGTCTGTTCCATTTGTGATCAAGGAAACTTCAGAAAACATGACCATGTACGGCATATGATTTCTCATTTATCTGCTGGTGAGACTATATGCCAGGTCTGCTTTCAGATATTCCCAAATAATGAACAGTTGGAGCAGCACATGGATGTTCATCTGTATACTTGTGGAATATGTGGAGCAAAATTTAATTTGAGGAAAGATATGAGATCACATTATAATGCCAAGCATTTGAAAAGAACCTAAGTGATTTTCTACTGTGCTAATGTTTAGTTGATAGCAGATAAAACACCAAAGCAAAGGAAATGAGCTATTTAGGAATTGATTTTATAAGATAAATTGTTGGAAAAAATCTCAAGGCCCTTTTACCTTTAATATTTTTGTTTAGGATCTTTAAGTATCTACATTTTAGGCATTAAATGTTTATCATTTTTGTTGTTTCTTAATAGAATTCTTTGTTTTTAGTTTTTCTTAGCTCTGATTAAAATTACTTTTAAATGTAGACTACAAGTGGTTGTTACCCCTTCAGTGACTATTAAACTTTAGTTTTTTATCAATAAGGTGATGACTTCACTATTTCTATGTGGTTTTTTTTTTTAAGGTTATCCTGTGAACTTTAAAACCCAACACCATTGGCCATTCCAATTCCATATTTTTAGAATTCTTTAATTATTTGGAACTATCTCATTCACTTTTAGTTATTATTATTTTTTTTGAACAGTGAGTTTGCTATTGTTTTTTTCCCCTTATTAATGAAATCCATCGTCTTAAATTGACAAAATTATTAGGCAAGTTAGGTGCGCTGAATCTAACCTTTAAGGTTGACATGGGCTCAAACTTGGCCTAAAAAGATTGACAGACTTGAGGAAATTCTTATAAATGAATATTTCCTATAATTGATAAAATATTATCATTTAATAATCACATTTAAAACTTATATTAAGTGTAAATCCCAATGGCTTTACCCCACTTGAAAAATTAGTGGGCATAAGCCATTTTGTTTTGTGATATTAAATTTAACTATGATAGTTAATTAAAAAGATATATATCTTGTATTCATTAAAATATTTTAATTTAAAATATTCTGATTTCTAAAGTGTGTTAGTTTATCAGTTATTTTTGTTTATAAATAGACTTTAATAGTTCTCTAGACATAAGACATCTAAAGGAAAATGATTTTTCACCTTTAAAATTACATACTTTTGGAACCTTGAGATTTGAGAAAGCTACCATGTATATTGATAAATCTAATAAAATAAAGAAATCAATGATAAATCTGGTTGTTCTATAAAAGCAGAGTGCACAAAAAATGTCTTGTGTTTTATACTATCTAAGATTTGGAGAAAATGTGTTGTGGCAAATTGCAGCTTATCACCATGTTTATATTTTCTGTAAAGGAATACAAAACTTGAGGGTTATAAAACAATCTCAGAGCATATACATGGAAACAGTTTGTTAGTTTTCAGTTAAAGTAGTATGACTGGTAGTTGCTGCTGACATAGGATCTACATCAATTACATGTGAATTAAAACACTGACAAAACTGACCCACCAATAAACACATCTCTTGAATAGAATGCCTTTAAATGTTAATTACTTGCAGTGTAATATCCTTTTCCTAATGAAAGAGCTTTTAATTAACTCCCATATTTAAAAATATAATTTTGTGATTATGAACAGTAATTTAATAGCATTGCTCTTTTTGGTCACATCATAGTTTTAAGATATGAAAATCATACTTTTGTATATAATTTGCATAAAGAGAACGGAGAAACATCTAGGCTAGTAAAGCTTCATCTGAAAGCACTAGAACACAGTGTGAGCTCAGAGCTCTATGGGTGTGATGAAGTGTTGAGTGAGGATAGAAGTAGCACCGGAGCCAGTGCAGAATTAAAGTAATGGGGGCGGGGGGATACACACACAAAAAATGATAAGTTAGGAAATGTTTAAAAAGCTGCATAGTTAGCAGCAAAAGCAGGAAAAGTGATTCATCTTGGTCTCGAATACAAAAGTTTATCAAGTAATTAAATCTGAAATGCAACTTAAAATGAAATATGGTATATAACTTACTATAGGAACCTGATAAAAGTTCTCTAACCCAGAGACCATCAGAGAGTAGTATAAAGAGATAAGATGAACCAGTGTCTTAGTGGACATAATTTCCTTTAGGATCACTTTTTTCCATGACCCTCATCAAAACTTCTGTCTCAGTAGCTTTTCCGTCATTCAAGAACAGGACTTTCTCTAAATCTTACCATCCCACTGAAGAAAGGATGATCTATTTCATGAGGAAGAGGATTTGAGGTGTTTTGACAAGTACAATCAGCCAGCAATTAGCAAGCAAATGTGTAAACGTTAAACAAGATCTCTGACGTTACATGAGATGTTTATAGTTTTAGAAAGCCACCCTCAGAATGTTTTTTCTGAGTTTCATATTACACAGGACACAGCTTTTTGCTTTGGAACTAGTTATGCGCCAGCACAGGCTTCTAAGTGGAATGTGTGATTTTCCTTATCAAGGCAAAAAGTTCACCGGAAGGCTACTTGCCCTTTAAAATTAGGGAGAATGAAAACTATCCCACACCTCTCGCCAACGCCAACGTAGTCTCCTCACCAGTGTAGAGCTCTGGAGCTGGACTCCCTTGACCTCTTGCCCCTTCCCCGGGCTGTGCAGGAATCACAACTAGATGCTGCTGGCTCACCTGCCTTTCTAATTTAGGCATTTGGACTCCAAATCTAAAAATGAAAGGAAAGTCTCGATGGACATAACAGAATCAAGTTCTCTTCCTGTCTCGCAAATACAATGAACCCCTTTTGCGTAAAGGCCCATTTGTTCTAAACAGCAAGAAAACCTGGAGAAATGGTTAGCAGGCTCAGTTACAATACAGTGCAACTTGGATGTTCTATAATTCGTTGGGAAAATAGGACTAAAAATCTCAGAGGTTAACAAAGCACAACAAAGGCAGCAGTATATTTATTACGACCCAAAAATTTGTTTTAATCTCTCCTATGTTTTTAAAGTAAAAATATTCAGAGAGGCCAGGCACAGTAGTTTGCACCTATAGTCCCGGCTACCAGGGAGGCTGAGGCAAGAGGATCGCTTGAACTTGAGTTTCAGGCTGCAGTGAGCTATGATTGTGCTATTGTACTCCAGCTTGGACAACCAAGTGAGACTCACCTCCCCCTCGCTAAAAAAAAAAAAAAAAACCAAAAATACAGAAATGACCCACATGAGTAAAATGATATATGGCAAATGTTTAATGTGTAAAGTAATTACAGTTTGAGTACAGACAATCCAATTAGAAGAAAGGATTTCAGAGGGGCTAGTTATAAAAATAAAATAATTAGAATAAGGACAGTTTGATAGGATAGTCAGAACACTAATTAAAAGGAAACATAATAGATAATGAAAAACTACATTTTACTGTAGTTAAAAAATATGAACAGGACATAAAAACAATACCAATCAATAAACAGATTTGAAAATTATAGGTGATATGAGTAGGGATTAAAATAATTTGATTATAATTATAGAATGCCTAATGGAGTTAATTTTATGAACCAGGAATATGCCTCAGTAAATAATTGAGATACCTATTCTAAAAAAGTAGAAAGACGTGGTAGCTGGCAACATTCTCATTGGTTAAACAATACCCATTCCTCCATATCAGTAGTTAAGAAATTTCTATATTTAACAACTCTCTGGAAAATCCTCCTCCAAACCAGTGTAACAGTTGTAATATTTAAACTAGGCATAAAATGTGTCACTGTTAACGAAAAGGCAAATCAGTACTAAAAAAACCTGAATGTGTATGTGCATACATAGTTAAGAATAAAGAAATCTGGTATACCTAATTTTAACTGAGTTTTAATCCTAAATTAAAATTTAAAGTCTTGTTCATTTTTCTTTCTTTTTTCTTTTTGCCATTAATCTATTTTGATCAGTGCCTCAACTTTCCTCACCCACCCCAAATCCTTTTGTAACAAATGTTTTTCAGGAATAAATGCCAGCGCTCTCCACGTTTCAACAACTAGGATTGCAGGTACCAAAAAGTTCTAGGGGAACATATCCTTGTAGAATTCCTCCTGTACCCTTGATGCCTAAAGTGCAGTCAACTGGGGATGATAGCACGCATGCCGAGGAACAGAAGCAAATAGAGTTATATTTGGTATTAGGAACTTGAAGTTGCACCCATATTTAGAAACCTATGATTCAGCCATCCACTTAATAATGCCAGCATCCATTTATTTAGCACTCTCTATACTCTGCTAAGTGCTCTACATACATAAGTGTAATTAACCCTCACAGTCTTATGTGGTAAGTATCATACTAATTTTCCAGATGGTGGACTGAGGTTCAGAGGGATTATTTTTTCCTAAATCATACAGAAACTATTTATTAGAGCTGAAATTTGAATCTAGATCTCTGACTTCTACATTCTTGTACTTAACCACTAACCTACATACTCCATCTATCAAGAAGTACAGAGAAGGGAATTTTCAGCCTAGGAACACGTGTGATAAAAAGCTCCTGTGAGAATGTGCTCCTTGTTCATCTGTCGTCTGCTGTGCTGGTAAGGCGGCTGGTCATTGTGGGTACCCATGTTGAGTAATGTGAAAGCATGTGAGTGGAAAACAAAACTTTTTATTTAAATGGTTCATTCAGAATGATGTTGTGGAAATAAGTACTAAGTGCTGCAATATGTTTTGATTTTCTTTCATTTAAAACATTTAGTGGTATTATCAGCCATTTTGGGGGGCCCATAGTAGGTGCTCAATTAAAAATTAATTTGAGCCAGGTGTGGTGGCTCACACCTGTAATCCCAGCACTTTGGGAGGCAGAGGCGAGAGGATTCCCTGAATCCAGGGTTCGAGACCAGCCTGGGCAACTTGGTGAGACCTCATCTCTACAATAAGTAAGGAAAAATTAGCTGGGCCTGGTGACGCAGGCCCAGTTCCAGTTACTTGAAAGACTGAGGTGGAAGGATCTCCTGAGCCCAGCAGGTCGAGGCTGTGGTGGCCATGATTGTGCCACTGTACTCCAGCCTGGGCAACAGAGTGAGACTCCAACTAAAAAAAAAAAAATTAATTTAAATTCAACTTCCACATTCTTATGTCTGTGACTTTTCCGACCTTTATTTCCCCTATTCCTATCCTTTATGTTTTAATCTCTCCCACCAATCTTCATTTCCTTTTACTGATTATGAGACTGATGACTTGAAGGAATCAATTCATTTGAAAATAAATGTTCCCAAGAAAAAGGATAACAATAACCAGTTGCTTCTTTTCGCCTTAACAGATAATATGGATAAGAAGTTATATTACATACATATCCTGTACCTTTTAAAAATAGCCAAGAAAAGAGCCAAACATGGGCTTAAAGATTCATATAATAAACATGTTTAAAAAAAATTCTTCAGTTGGCTAACAAAAGAAGCCTGTAATTGTCATCTTGTGATTGATTTGGTTAAGATTTCTAGAACAATCTAAGTTTGCTTAAAAACAAAAGTTGCTTATTTTAGCCACTTATAATTCAGGTTCCCAAAATATTCTCTAGGGTAAACAGTCTTACCAATATATATATAATATATATATATTATATATATATTTATACACACACACACACACATAACCCCCCAACATAGCAGCAAACTTAAAAAAAAACGCAGTTATTTAATAATTTAAGGGAAACAATTCCCCTGAAGGTAATACTATTTTAACTTTGTATCTACCACCTGATTTAGGTACTACTGTGGTAAACCTAATACTTTAATGATCTGGCTACCATCTGCCAAACGTTACTTTTCAAAGAGAACAGGAATGAGGTAGTGAAGATTCCAAGGACACGGTCTATCTAACAATCTAAGCAGTATATATAAACTAAATGACAATAATGGTTTATAAAGGCAAGCTAACTTTGAACCAACTTAATATCACTTAACATCTATATGCACATATTTACATATATAACTGAATTTAGCATTGAGAAGCTTAAATCCTATTTAAGTTCTCTTACTATATTCAGGAGAACCAAATTATTGAGGTCAATCAGTAGTGTCAGAATTGTACATCCTTTCTATCAAAATCCACCACAGATAACTAGGGAGCAGAAAGCCATTATTTCTCATTACTCATTTGCTGACCAAAAAAAAAAAAAAAGGTATGAAGATTACAATTAAATACTTGGCTCTGAATTGAATGTATCAATCAATGTACCTATACCTATCACCCTTGTGCTCAGCAAGAAATCACAGGAAAGTCTAGGTCAAAGGATGACAAAAATTTAAAAGACATGATTGCATTTCAGAGTCAGGAATATTAATAACTTTTTATGAGAAAATTTACACAGTTCTCTGTGCTAATCTATTTGAGAAAGGAATAGAGTTAAGTATACAGCCTATAAAGCTCCCATTTACTTAGAAAGTTACTATGTTGTTTTTATTCTACTTCCATCAATTGCTAAGAGTCAGCAGAGCTCATTTTTAGATGATAGAAACATTAATTCTAAGCATCCAGATTATGAAAGCCATCTTTTCTTTCAAATGTTTATATTCTCTTTTGTGGGGAAAACATTTTAAGAGACTATTTATTTTATTTTTTTAAATTAAAAAAAATTTAAAAATTAAGGATCATTACTATTAGGGCAAAGCATTTTTGCAAAAAATATATAATTCTACCCAGAATCACTGGGACAGGTTAGAAGGGCTATTAACCTAGGAATTTGAAGGAAAACCCCTTGTCTTCATGTGTGTGTGTGTGTGTGTGTGTGTGTGTGTGTGTGTGTACCTCATTTTCATGTGCAGAGTGGCCGAAGATGGAAAAAGAACATGAACTTTAAAATTTGGTAGATTTGTTTCAGAGACTTGCCATTAACAAGTTAAAGTACATTGTAAATTATTTTATTCGAAGAAAAACTTCTTAACTTTACATGCTTTCTTCCTCCCTACATTCCTCTACCTTTCTGACTCCTGTCTTTTTTTATGTTACATATTTATGTATCCTACAGATTCTAGCTTCCCCCACAGCTGAAGAATTATATCAGTAATAAGAGAATTTATATTTGAAAGGTACAATGAGTTACATTCAGAAGTAATTAAGTTTCAGTTCTAGGAGCTATGCTTGTGTTCCCCATCTGCTAACAGTGTGCTGACCAAGTGCCAAAAGCCAAGAAATTCTGACCTAAGAATTGTGCTGTATCTTGTAGAGCAGTCAACTTGATATTATTTTTCTTGAGTTTTGTCTTTTTTGTGTGGCAGTGGTGAAATAGGGCCTTCTAAACCTGTGGAGAAGTGAGATCTGAATTGGCGAGGACATGGGGAAGAATCAATCTTCAACAGATAATCTTTAAGTGCAGACCCAGGAATAGCAGATCTGAAGTGGCACCATCTTTCTGTCTTCCTGACAAACGTCATCAACCCCAAAAGTTCCAGTTGCAAAGATTCAAGAAAACTCAATAAAGATCACTTTGGAATCACTTTGTCATAACAAAACTGATTCATGGTGACTCTCCTAATATTTGTGGAAAATTACTACAGAAAAAGTAACTAGAAAATTCATATGACATCAGTGGTTAAAGCTACACTAAAATGAAACTTGATATGCTAATTATCTTCAAAAATCCTTTCTAAAATAACAGGGCTTGCTAGGCTACTATAGATATATTTATAAAGAGATAATCACAAATCTGTATAAACATATATAATTCTAAACTTAAAATAACTAGACATATAGCTCATATATTATGAAATGTAGTTAGGCAATTTAAAAAGTTACATCCAAAAATGTGTAGTTTAGAGTGTAAGAATAAATGGGTACAAAGAAAAAAATTTTAAGGTCAACATTTTAAGATAGTCTAGTCATTACTGACTGTAATATAACACTTGCCCTTCTTCCTTCTCTACTGTGTATTTCAGTCTCGTATTTGATTATTAATATTAATGAAGCTCTCTTAAATCCGTTAACATGAAGGAAAAACAGAACTGGTATTGCTTCAATAGTGGCAGCTTTTCACAAACCATACGTGCATTGTTTTCTTTGGAACTTAGCAATATAACCTAATACAGCAGAATTAATTTCTGTTAAACATTTATTCTCAGTAGTAATGTATAATGCCATGCTTCTCAGCTTTCCAATTTCTAGATAACATTTAACTAAGTTTTGAATGAAACCATGGTTTGTTTTTAAAAACCTTTCATGGAGAAGTTAAATATTTGGTGAGATTTTAACCTGGCTACAAATGCTTTGTTTTATAAACATATGTACATACACACATTTATTACCATATGAGTCTTATAGCCAAATTATGTGTTACTGTGAATATACTTGTATATTTACTTCTGGTTAATTATGTACCCAGTTCCTTATTATTATCATTTTGTTTCTTGTCCAATATCAAGATGTCATATATTTTCAGAAATGCTTACATATTTATTTTTATGAGAATTTCTTCAAATGCTTTAATAAGAAGTTGCACAAAGAGATCTTAGAGTACTTTATATTTAAAAGGTACAATGAATTACATTCAGAAGTAGTTAAATTTCAGTTCTTAGAGTATACTTAATAGTATATGCAGAAGTTATGCCATTTAAAAACCCTGTCTATAAAGGAGGATGATAACCTGAATATTCATTCTAATAACTAGACTAACTGAAAGTCAGAGTTAATTACAATGTGGATTGGGGGGATGGGAGAGAAGGGAGAAGAGGAAATCCACTAAAGAGTTTAAATACTTGTGAATTCAGCTGCTTTAAGAGAAAACGAATAAGCCTAGGGAAATATTAGAGTCTAAAGAACACTTGAGTTAATCTCTTTTGAGAATATGAGAAAGCATATAGAACTGCAGACATGCACAAGTAAGTAGGAAACAGAAAAGACTACTACCAATAACGATGAAAGGTGCCAGATCAATATAGTAATGACTCAACAAATAATTTTTGATTGATTGGTAGCATTAAATTTAAGAAAGAAAAATGGCTTAAATTTTGACTGTACGAATGATAAATGTAATGAATTACAATAATTATAAATGCATTGTATAATATGACTATTCTCTGTATATAATATAAAATGGAATTACTGAGTTTGTTACTTTTTTTAATCCATTACTTTTACCTAATAAAATTTCCTCCTCTATGTTGTGAAGTTAAATTGTCTGTATACTATATTTATTTATACTGTATGTTTTTCAATGTGGTCTTTTAAAAAATGATTAGTGTGAAAATTATGAATTCTTCCCATTCTTTAATACCACAATAATAAAGTATCTGATGTTGCTAAATATGGTGTTCCTGAGTAGCTTAAGAAATGCACAAAGAAAACTAGCTAAAATTCTTGTTGCCAAATCCTGGTTTCTTTCAATATAGAATGTTTGGAAAAGTACCATCTCATGGCAGACACAGATGGCAAAACATTGCCTCTGAGATAGTATTTAGCTCTTTCAAACGGTTAATTATTTTTTCAAAATAACAAACAATTTATTATTTGGAGAAATAACTTCTTTGCCAGTATAATTCATTGTGTTTCTTTTCAGTTTAAGAATTGAATATGAGTTCCAGCTACTTGGAAGCCTGAGGCGGAAGGATCGCCGGAGCCCAGCAGCTCAAGGCTGCAGTGGCCGGGAGCGGCCACTGCACTCCAATCTGGGCGACAGGGTGAGACTCCGACTCAAAAAAAAAAAAAAAAGAATTGAATATGTATTAACAGTAATAACATACGGCGTCTGATTCTCCAAGTACGGGACAGTCTCACTTCTTTCAGATTATTTCAGACTGTTCCACAAGGGTCTATCTTTAAGGTTGGCATTGAAAACTGAGGTAGGCACAATGTGTATGTGTCGTCACAGACTCACTTCTCTTCTGCAATCCTTCTTCCAGGTTCAGGGCTCTTAGACATTATGGGAGGCATGGTAGCGCCTACCTCAGCCTTCTGCGTGTCTACAGCTTAACTGTAACTTCAAGACTTAAAGACATAAATGGGTTTTTCTCTATAGTGATAGGTGGAGAAATATTTTAGGATAAGGCGCTTTCAAAGAAGTATAAAATGGCAGTATTTATAGAGATCTAACATGATCATTAATTGAACTGTTTGCTCAGAGGTCCTCAAATCACAAGCTGTCAGTCCACCTTTTCTTCAGGCCAGCCTTACCTCTTCAAAACAATCCACAGCCCTTATGAAGGTTGCACCTGGGTGGGGACTGAGGGTTTTAGGAAAATCTGTAAGTTTGTTTGTTTGTTTTTTCCCAGCAATTCTGCACACATGTGTCCTTGCTTAGTTATTCTCCTTAGGGCAGGTCTAATACCCATGCACATAGTTTTAGACATCATGGTATTCACCTTTTTGTCCAGTACAGATATTTTCAGATACAAATTTGTTTGAACTTTTGGTCTCTGCAGTGTCATTTAGTACAGAAATATAAGAGGCAGGCAGAGGATTTCCTCTTGTACAAGAAAAAAGTGAAGTTCTTATTTTCAGTTTCCTTGTTAAATGATCCATTCTAGGTCACTTTTAATAAACACCAAACTAGTGATTTACTACTGCTTTCCAGGTACTCTTCTGGGTGCTGGGAGTTAATTAGAGCGGATTTGACATATGTTAAAGTTCTTGTTTTTCTACAATTTAATCTGTGTGGGACTTCAGTCTTTGGATTTTAAAAATATTGTGAAACACTCTACTATTTATAAACTGTCAGAGATTTTACTTGTTGAAAATCAATAGTAATTTCTATGTAAATAATAGGACTAGTAAACCTTGTTTCAACTGAATGCTAATAGTCAAGTTTTAAAAATAAATTGTAAAAGTACAATAAGGAAACAGAAAAATTACTGATAGTATTGTCATCTAGAGATAACCAATTTTGATGCATATTTCATATATATGATGATCCTATATAAGGATAAAAGTATTAGATCTTCTTTTTTGTGTGTCATTAAAAATCCTGTCAACAGGCTGGGGGCAGTGGCTCATGCCCGTAATCCCAGGACTCTGGGAGGCAGAGGCAGGAGGATCACTTGAGCCTAGGAGTTCAAGACCAGCCTAGGCAACATAGTGAGGCCTCATCTCGACAAAAATTCAAAAAATTAGCTGAGTGTGGTGGTACACACCTGTAGTTCCAGCGACTTGGGAGGCTGAGATGGAAGGTGTGCCTGAGCACAGGACATCGGGGCTGCAATGAGCCGTGATTGAGCCACTGTACTCCAGCCTGGGTGATAGAGTGAGATATCAACTCAAAACAAAACAAAACAAAACCCAAGTTTGTGAACAATTTTTATGGCTGTGTAATTTATCATATGCATGTGCTATAATTTATTTAATTATTGTCTTATTGTTGGACAATTATGCCATTTCATTTTTATTATTATTATTATTATTTTTTTGAGTTGGAGTCTCACTCTGTTGCCCAGACTGGAATGCACTGGCCGCTCCCGGCCACTGCAGCCTCGACCTGCTGGGCTCTAGCGATCCTTCCGCCTCAGCCTTCCAAGTAGCTGGAACTACAGGCGCGCGCGACCACGCCCGGCTAATTTTTGATTTATTGTAGAGATGAGGTCTCACCAAGTTGCCCAGGCGGGTCTCGAACCCATGGGCTCAGGCAATCCACTCATCTCAGCCTCCCAAAGGTGCGGGATTACAGGCTGAGCCACCGAGCCCGGCAGTATTTTTATTATTGTTAACATAAATAATATTATCTGCATTTTCTATTATTTCCTTAGGATGAAACCCATGAGTAATACTAAACGAAGGGTATGATCATATTTAAGGCAAAGAAAAAAATACTGTCACATCGTCCTCCAGAAGGACTGGACTACTTTACGCTTCCAGTCATAGAGCTTACCTGTTTGGCTGCACTATTGATAGCATTGATGAATATTATTTGATCATAAATTTGCCAATTTGAACATTTTAATGAACTATGTTTTTCATAAATTCTGAGTCACAATCATCAAAGAGAAAAGTAAGATTTTTAAAAAATCAATACAAATAAGGAAACTGTAAAAAATTCCAAGAATGGTCAATATGTGACAATGTTCTATAACTGTAAAAGTTTCCTTCATATAAAAGCAAAATGCAAATACTGTATCCTTTTGGGAAAAGCTCAGGGTGTCACTTAAGGTATAGAACATATGAAACATCAATTTACTAGGTGAAAAATTGGAGCAGAGAAAAATACATATGGCTAATGAAAATGTAGATATAATTGCTACTGTGGTTTCAGAAAGTTGAGTTCAAGATGGATGTGGTGGTTACTGTGCAAGATGCATCTAGTAATTGTGCACAGAGGCAGCGCATAGTTACTATGCAAAATACGCATTCTCTGCTGCTCTCATGTTAGGGCTGCAGTGTGAGCTAGGCCTGCTTGCCCTTTTGCAGCCTTGGCTTGCTTGAACTGAGTGAGGGCTGACTGAATGAGAGATCTCAGAGTTTGTGTTTCTCTAAATCACGTAACACCACCACAAAGAAGCTGTATTGTCTCCAAACCCACTAATTCCCTCTTGCCTTAAAAAACAAACAAAAACACTACATAAAGGGAAGCGTTTCCAAGAGTAAAATCCAGAGAGCTGTACTCACAATTTATGACAGCTTCAATTAGAAACGTTTTGGTTTTATGCTTGTTTTCCTAATGTTTCTTTGAAGTTGCTATTTCAATTTTTTTTCCTTCTGCTTCATGGAAAAGAGGATGGGAATTGTGGCTGAAACCAGTACTTTTTTTTTTTCTTTTTTTTTTTTTTT
>NW_007034718.1:31514-41056 GCF_000164805.1 Carlito syrichta
GCGATCCTTCCGCCTCAGCCTTCCAAGTAGCCGGAATTACAGGCATGCGCTACCACGCATTTGATTTTTGATTTATTGTAGAGATGAGGGCTCACCAAGTTGCCCAGGCGGGTCTCGAACCCTCGGGCTCAGGCAATCCACTCACCTCGGCCTCCCAAAGCCCGGGATTACAGGCTGAGCCACCGAGCCCGGCAACCAGTACTATTTAACTGATGAGATTAACAAATTAACAGCAAACGTGTTTTAAAAATTGGAAACGACATACGCCACTAGAAAAAAGAATCTTAAATGCTGGTGGTTGGACCATAGAATGCTGTCAGCGTTACTTTTTCCTGCCTGCACGCTCCCTCCCGGTGACGCTAACCTGCAGGGAACTCCGAGCTCCCCAGCAGGCCGCCCTCATCCCTGCACACACTGCGGGCTCTGGAAAGAATGACCTTTCCCACCTCGTTGCTGGCAAACTTCAGTGCCTGACTCAGGCGTGTCATCTCTTCCACACTTCTCCCTTGCTCTGGGGGGGCCCCTCCTCCGTGTTCCCGTTGCACCGTTTTCCCTGCCCTCCTCTCGGATGATGTCGCCCAGTCGGGGGTCTCGCTCTCGCCCAGGCTGGAGGGCAGTGGCACCAGCGCGGCTCACAGCAGCTTCGACCTCTCGGGCTCAGGCGATCCTCCCGCCGCAGCCTCCCAAAGTGCTGGGGTTACGGGCGTGAGCCTCCACGGCCAGCCATGTCTACCTCTCGATTAGACTCTCAACCTCTTACGGACAGTCCATTTCAACGCCTTTTTCCTCTCACATAGCAGGGACCTGTTGCCGCTTTCCCCCATCGGGGGACGCTCTCTTGAGTGTCTCTCGCTCCCACCGCCTATCCCCCGCTGCCCGATGCTGCTTTCTAGATCGCTCAGATTCCGGCTGAACGTGGAGACGAAGAATCGCGCTCCTTTTCCTTCTCAGAGGGTTTAGGCCTCGAAGGTAACGTCAGCACACCTAAGGAAAATAAGCCCGTCCGCCTGAGCTCAGTCATCAACACGACTAGGTCACCCACACGGTCGCGCGTGGGAGGCGAGACTGGGTTCCTTGACGGGGTTTCCCTCAATATGTAGATTTTCCCGCGAAGAACTCAGAGCGGGAGAAGCCCTTGAAGCCCGCAATAAGGAAGGCAGCGGGGGGCACAGGACGATGAGGGCGGGAGGGTCGAAGCGGAGGAGGGCAACGCAGCGAGGGGGCGCCAAGAAGCCCGTCGCGTGGACGCCCCGGGGCCCGACAGCGCGTTCCCCGGAACTTTATTTTCGAGTTTCTTTGGGTCCCGCCCGGGGGAACCGCCCTCCTGCCCCGGCCACAGCAATCCCCGGAAGGAAAAAGCCAGTTCAGCCAGTGTTTCTTCGGTGCGAGCAACTCCGAATAAACTCCCCCGCCCCCGCGTGCTACGTTAGTGGGGACACCTGGCCCGGAACTACAGTTAACGCCTCCTGGTGGCTCCCCTCACCGGGCTCCCGGTGCCGCGCCCGGCCTTGCCTTCCCACCCACTTGAGAGTCCGCGCTGCTCATTGGCCGCACGTTCTGCCAATCTGACGGACGTCGACGAATTCCGCCTTACGAAAGGCAAAGACCGCGAACAAAGCGCGTGCACCTGGCCGGGAGGCGCGAGCCTAACGCCCCCAAGCAGCAGGCGGCGCGCTAAGCGCCGAGACTCCGCCGCCGCGAGTCGGGCAGGAGTCTTATTTGCATAACGGCCACCTCTCGGTCTCTAGGCGCGGACCGAGGTCCCGCCCCTCAGCCAACTTGAAATCTGTTGGACTACCGGCCTGTCACTCCGACCCAGGCAAGCCTGTGGCGGGGCTGGAAGAGTTCGCGCGGGCGGTCCCGGGAGCAGATTGGCTCTGGGAGTGTCCGAGGCGGCTATAAGAGAGGGAACGCAGCGGGGGCGAGCCGGGAGACGGTGGTTGCGCTTGCGGAGTCAGTTGCCGGGCGACCGTTAGTTGACGTCGCGGGTTTCCCCTCCCTAACGTCGCTTGTCCTCCTTCGGTCAGGATGTCCGCCCGCGGCCCGGCCATTGGCATCGACCTGGGCACCACCTACTCGTGCGTAGGGGTCTTCCAGCATGGCAAGGTGGAGATCATCGCCAACGACCAGGGCAACCGCACCACCCCCAGCTACGTGGCCTTCACGGACACCGAGCGCCTCATCGGCGACGCCGCCAAGAACCAGGTGGCCATGAACCCCACCAACACCATCTTCGACGCCAAGAGGCTGATCGGGCGCAAGTTCGAGGACGCCACGGTGCAGTCGGACATGAAGCACTGGCCGTTCCGCGTGGTGAGCGAGGGCGGCAAGCCCAAGGTGCAGGTGGAGTACAAGGGGGAGGCCAAGACCTTCTTCCCGGAGGAGATCTCCTCCATGGTGCTCACGAAGATGAAGGAGATCGCGGAAGCCTACCTGGGGGGCAAGGTGCAGAGCGCGGTCATCACCGTCCCGGCCTACTTCAACGACTCGCAGCGCCAGGCCACCAAGGACGCGGGCACCATCACGGGCCTCAACGTGCTGCGCATCATCAACGAGCCCACGGCGGCGGCCATCGCCTACGGCCTGGACAAGAAGGGCAGCGCGGGCGGCGAGAAGAACGTGCTCATCTTTGACCTGGGCGGGGGCACCTTCGACGTGTCCATCCTGACCATCGAGGACGGCATCTTCGAGGTGAAGTCCACGGCCGGCGACACGCACCTGGGCGGCGAGGACTTCGACAACCGCATGGTGAGCCACCTGGCGGAGGAGTTCAAGCGCAAGCACAAGAAGGACATCGCGCCCAACAAGCGCGCCGTGAGGCGGCTGCGCACGGCCTGCGAGCGCGCCAAGCGCACCCTGAGCTCGTCCACGCAGGCCAGCATCGAGATCGACTCGCTCTACGAGGGCGTGGACTTCTACACGTCCATTACCCGCGCCCGCTTCGAGGAGCTCAACGCCGACCTCTTCCGCGGCACCCTGGAGCCGGTGGAGAAGGCGCTGCGCGACGCCAAGCTGGACAAGGGCCAGATCCAGGAGATCGTGCTGGTGGGCGGCTCCACGCGCATCCCCAAGATCCAGAAGCTGCTGCAGGACTTCTTCAACGGTAAGGAGCTGAACAAGAGCATCAACCCCGACGAGGCGGTGGCCTACGGCGCGGCGGTGCAGGCGGCGATCCTCATCGGGGACAAGTCGGAGAACGTGCAGGACCTGCTGCTGCTGGACGTGACGCCGTTGTCGTTGGGCATCGAGACGGCCGGCGGCGTCATGACGCCGCTCATCAAGAGGAACACCACCATCCCCACCAAGCAGACGCAGACCTTCACCACCTACTCGGACAACCAGAGCAGCGTGCTGGTGCAGGTGTACGAGGGCGAGCGGGCCATGACCAAGGACAATAACCTGCTGGGCAAGTTCGACCTGACCGGGATTCCCCCGGCGCCCCGCGGGGTCCCCCAGATCGAAGTCACCTTCGACATCGATGCCAACGGCATCCTGAACGTCACCGCCGCCGACAAGAGCACCGGCAAGGAAAATAAAATCACCATCACCAACGACAAGGGACGTCTGAGCAAGGACGACATTGACCGGATGGTGCAGGAGGCGGAGCGGTACAAGTCGGAAGATGAGGCCAATCGGGACCGGGTGGCGGCCAAGAACGCGGTGGAGTCCTATACCTACAACATCAAACAGACGGTGGAAGACGAGAAACTGAGGGGCAAGATCAGCGAGCAGGACAAAAACAAGATCCTCGACAAGTGTCAGGAGGTGATCAACTGGCTCGACCGAAACCAGATGGCAGAGAAAGACGAGTATGAGCACAAGCAGAAAGAGCTCGAAAGAGTGTGCAACCCTATCATCAGCAAACTTTACCAAGGCGGTCCTGGCGGCGGCGGTGCCGGAGCCTCCGGGGGACCCACCATCGAAGAAGTGGACTAAGCTTCACTCAGTCAGCGTAAACCTCTTTTCCTTTCGCGTTTTCCCCCACTTTGTTTTTGTTTCTTTGAAATGTCCTTGTGCCAAGTAGGAGATCTACCTTTGGAAGTCTTTAGTGTGGTGTATGCTTTGAAAGGAAAGGTGCGGCAACTTAGTTGAATTATAAAAAGTTGGTTCCAAAGTTTGATTTTTTAAAAAGCATTATTTGAGGTTTCTCTTAAATGCATTTTTTTCGTGTTTACCCTCAAGCATTTTTTCTTAGTTTGTGCATGGAGATTTGAGATGGGAAGCCTGAATGTGCACATCTGTCCTGCAGAAGCATGGAAACAATAGAGTATATAGAAGCTTTGAATGGTTTATTTTTATGTATTTAAGACTACAGCAAACATTGCAGTAATGTTAAGGACAGGTATGCTTTTTGCAAACAAGTGCAAAAGTGCACTTTAAAGTAAAGCTGAAATTGATCTCAAAATTATTGTCTCGGAGTTTTCAATTTTCCTTCATGTTTTGCCTACTTTGATCTTTACAATATTACTATGCCGTGAAATGTATCTAACCCAATCTTGTCTAATTCCTAGATGAGATTCTTGCCTTGAAAAATCACCAATTGAAGGGGAGAAGAATGTCGGTAATCTACCACTCCCCACCCCTCTTAGGTACAGAAACTTGACTGGGATCTTTCTAGTGTTCCCAAACTCCTAAGACTTGGCTTAAGTGTCCAAGTAAATCCACTGGAATATTCCAGGAAAATTTGATCTACATTTTGAGGTTAAGTATAAAATGAGTCTTTAACAAAAGCTGAGGCAGGAGTCACCTTATAATAGCCAAACGAAGTGTGGAAACAAGCTTTTTGTGACATACAGTAACCCGAAACAAGCGCCAGCAGGCAAGCTTTAAATTGACTTGAGTCCAAATTTAGTCAAACTTGTTTAACTTTCTAGTAAAACAGCTCAACTTCTGAGTTTAAGGCAAATTCTCTAAGAGCATGTTTCCAGCAGTTATAATTACTTGAGTGGGTAAGGAAACATAAATTTTTTCTAACTTGAGGCTCGTAATGCTTTTGCAATACCTGCATTAAATCACTACAATAGATTTTTTTTTTTAAGGCAAACTATACAAATTAGTCCTATATTTTGTTAACATACAACCTATCCATTTTCCTATCAATTTGACACACAGATAGGAATATTGTAGCCCTTTGGAGATCTGCTACCCTGGGTTTAAGCTTTAAAATTCACATCATTTTGAAAAGATGATGGAGACTTGGGGGGAATTCAGTTAAAGTTTTCACTGCACATAAATATTTTGATATCTCTTTCCAAATAATATAGCTTTGCTTCATGTTCATAAGATAGTAGTTATAAAAGCTTCATTTTGAGTTTAGTAGTGGACCCATCTGTGTCATGCAGAGAGATTGATTTGTGTGATAATAATATTTATAATTTAAAACTAGGGAACAAGTTGACCTAAAAATATCGGACTTTGGTAATGACCCTGTCACCCAAGAGTTGACTCGTATGTATAGATACGATTTTTTTCTTTTTTATAGCAAGTCTCACTTGGGTAGGAGGAAGGATGATAAATAAGTAACTGTGAAATTACTTCAAAATAAGCTTTTAAAAAACCTTAAAGGAAATTGCTTTTTCTACTCTGAAAAGGTAAAGATAACTCGGGTTTATCGGTGGTACTGTCACGGAAAGTTTTCAGCAAAGAGCAATTAAAGGTGTTTCATGAACTACAGACTGTATTATAGAAATGTTTGACAATCTACCGTGGTACTAACAAAAGGTAAATAGCCTTAGAGTGACTTTTACCATGAGTTTTACCAAAATAATATCCATTCTGTTACCCTTTTATTAATTCTGTATTTGTTGAAAGTGTTTGTCCCTTGCTCTTTCTTCAAAGTACAATGGAGTCTTTCTGTAAGTGCAATTTGGTATTAGTATCTCTTATTTTAGAAGAGATTAGTTTATAGAGTATCAGCAAATGAACAGTGGTAGGCTTTAATCCTATGGCCTGGCCCCAATTACTTACTATAACATTAACATCAATCTGAGTAGATACCTCATTTTCTATTATTTTGAAAAGTAATTTGTAAAACTCCTAGCCTTCTTGAGAGTGTTTCTTATTCTGTCTTCTCAAGTGTACCTAGATTTGAATATTACCGAGATAAAGCCACCAAAGTAGTCATTCAGTTTCCAGGAGTCAGTTGAAACTGGTAACCAGATAACTCCTGGGAAAGCCTTAGCAGATGTTAGATCAAATAACAGTGGAAAAAGTACTTGATGTTAGGATGGAGCTAAATTGCAGTTTAAGAAATAATTCGCATCTCTTGGACTTGAAAGTAGTAAGTGATGTTAGAAATAACCGGTTGTTTAAAGTATTTGAGATGTTTGAAATTTCAAAACAAGCTCACTTTAAATATCTTATAATGTTGATTTGATATGTATAATGGAAATGCATTAAACCTTGAACATAGGAGATATTAATGCTATTTCCACCTTTCAACCTAACATGCAAAATAGAATATTTATTATCATGGAGACTTAGTGAGTATTTCTTTAATTACTTATCTTATGTATAATCTCAAACAGGAATATAAACTTGCTATCTAGCTGAAATCAAAAGATCTATTTTTATGAAGTTCCAGTAGTGGACCCATAAGATATCCTTACTTTAAATTGAATGAAGTTTGTATAAGTTATGTGGTAAGGCACGGTCCCTTTGCTTTGGAACACAAATTAAATTGAAGTTTAAAAGAAATCTCACATCCATACATCACAAGATATTTGTTAAGGGAATAGATATGCTTAGATTAAGAAACAGGATTATTCAATTACTTCTGTGTATTTAATGTACAAATAGATATAAGTAAACTTTTGAGTTAGTTTCAGAATTAGAAATTAGATGCAGAATTTCATTCCTTGAGGAAAATTTTGGGTCTTCAGAAAAAGGGCCCAGTAGTTATTCTTGCTATAGCTCTTGAAATGGATGTATTTTAGGGCATATGCATTTCTGAAATGTAATAGGGTGGTATTTAATGTTGAAATATCTTAACTTTAGAACAAGTCAAGATGTCATAGGTCCTTTCCTCAACCCCCTTCAGAGTAGATTAGGTTGTTTGTAAATTGAAGGTTGTATAAATAAGCAACCAAAAATGGAGTTGCTAACTTGGCATTGCTGTTTTCTTTTATGAAAAGTTAATTTTTTTTAGGTAGAATGATAACATGAACATTTGTCTATTATGATTTTTTCATTGTATTAGCATGCATTATATTCAGTCAATGTCTTGGGCCTAAAATCTGAGACCAACAACTTAGTTCTGTTTTATGCTCTTAGTTATATGACCCTGAGGAGTTTCTCTGACTTAGGCAAAAATACAAAACAAAACAAAAAAACAACCAAGAAGCCTTTTCCTCACAAGACACTTGGAATTATTAAATATTTGGAAGGTACTTTTATCACTACATTATGATATCATGAATTTTTTTTATTTTTCTTTTTTTTTGAGTTGGAGTCTCACTCTGTCACCCAGACTGGAGTGCAGTGGCCGCTCCCGGCCACCATAGCCTCGACCCACTGGACTTCGGCAATCCCTCTGCCTCAGCCTTCCAAGTAGCTGCTACCACGCCCGGCTAATTTTTTTTTTTTTTTTTTGAGTTGAAGATCACTCTGTCACCCAGACTGGAGTGCGGTGGCCGGGAGCCTCGACCTGCTGGGCTCCGGCGATCCTTCTGCCTCGGCCTTCCAAGTAGCTGGAACTACAGGTGTGCGCTACCACACCCGGCTAATTTTTTGATTTTATTGTAGAGATGAGTTCTCACCAAGTTGCCCAAGTGGGTCTCGAACCCTCGGGATCAGGCAATCCACTCACCTCAGCCTCCCAAGGTCGCGGGATTACAGGCTGAGCCACCAAGCCTGGCTTTTTTTTTCTTTAAAAGGAAAAATTGTATCTCCAGTTTGGGTTGTGAGTTTCTAATGTCATTTAAAAAGAAACCTAGGCTGGGCAAGGTGGCCCACACTTGTAATCCTAGAGCTTTGTGAGGCTGAGGTGAGAAGATCACTTGAGCCCAAGAGTTTGAGGTTACAGTGAGCTATGACGGCACCACTGCACTCCAGCTTGGGCCACAGAGCAAGATCCTGTCTCAAAAAAGAAAGACAGAAACCTCGGTGAAAAATCTAGCCTAGGAAATGAGTACTTTTTTTTTTTTAAAGAATAAGTACTGCAGTGATTTGGAGATACAAAAACAATCTTCCCTCTTTTGTCAGTAAGGTGACAGAGAAGTTTAAGGTTATCCCTTCAGAGTTCTTGACCTTTTCCTTTATGTTCCTTCAGCACATAAGAAATACTTTGCCATGTAACTTTTAAGTTGATACTGTTTTGAGTTCTTAATAACTCTTTTTTTAACCCAAATTTTGTACATTAGACAGCCTGAGGTTAGTCTACAATGAGGAATATCAGATCTTCAGTTTCTATTAGCACTTCTCCACACGTTACTGGGATAAACTGAAGAGGTTTACTAACCACTAGTGTGGTCTTCCATCTGATAATGGCTGTGAGGGGATGGGATTTCTGTCTTTTCCAGAGCTTCACCTCATCACTTCCCTGTCTTCCCCACCCCAAGGTATATACACTTCTTGGTGAAAGCTCTTGGTATTCTCTATCCTTTTCAAGTGAGTCATCTTGTTCACAGCCTCAAACCAATGCTGCCAGTGTATAGGTGGGGCCCACCTGAAGCTGCTAGAATGGACTTCAGTGAGTAGAACATGAATCTATTTGAAGACAGTTTTCTACCACTAACCAGTGTTTTTGTGTTACAAAGTGGTGAGACAGAGCGGGAGGGTCGGGGTAGGAGAAGTAGCGGATATCTATTGCCATAATTTTAAAGTTTATGGGAGTAAATCATCATTAACTGTTTACTGAGCCTCTCATGTCAATTAAGCTGTGGGGATACAAAAGCAGAATCTATGAGCCATTCCCAATCATGTTGTATCATCTAGCATTGCTGACATGGGTGTGGGAAGGAAAAAAATATTAACCAGAATCTGCATATCAACTCAGTCGCAAGAAGGAATTACAAGACATGATTTGAGAAGTCTAAATAAAAATATCAATTGCATACCTACACACAAAGCAAAGTTCTTTGTTTTGAGCAACACTACTTTTGAGTACTTAATTACTCCTTAAAAATCCACTTAATGCCTGATTTGGTATTTTTCAGTAGCAGGATCACAGCTGTCTTGCCCTGGCTTCCACACCCTTTAAGCAGCAGAACTTTGAAAACCTAATTTCCGTGCCCATGGTCCCTTCCACTAGACTGCCCTGCTTCTTCCCCTCAGCTCTCCTCCCCCATCTACCTAGGGCCGACCTGTTAACAGTGCTAACCATTAAAGTTGGGAACGGCTGGTCCTTCCCTATAGGGCTGAATCCGGTACTCCAATTAAAACAGTAAAGTGGTTTACTTTACGTTCACGGTTGGAATGCCACAAGAATTAAGCCCTGGGCAGCTTTTAGAGCGGATAAGCCAGTAAGCCGCCGCCGCGAAGGCGGCAAGACTGGGGACGCGGCACCGGGGGGCCTTGGGCCGTCCTGGGAGCCGCCCGGGGTC
>NW_007034718.1:41156-50633 GCF_000164805.1 Carlito syrichta
CAGGCGCCGGCGGGTGGTAACCGGGGCGACTGCGGGGCGGCCGGGGTGAGGCCATGCACCGGGTGCCCGAGCTTTATGCGAGGAGGAAGCAGGGGGCCACGCAGGCCCCTTCCCTGCTGGACGTAAGTGCAGCCCGGCCGCCCCCTCCGGCGGGGGGAAGGCGGGCCCCGCGGCCCCCCCGGCCCTGGGCGCGACGCCCTCCTTCCCTGGGCTGCGCCCCTCACGCTGCTCCAGAGGCGGGGCGTCGCCTTTCCCGGGCCAGCGGGTCTCAAAGCGATGGCGGCAGTGTCGCCGGTCGCCTACTGCAGCAGAACCGCGGAGCGCGTCCGGCCCACGGGCCGGGCTGAGTTCCGGCTCCCACACGGATGTTCAGCTCTTTATGAGATCCCACCTCGCCGCCTCCGCTTAACTGGTTGCCAGATAAATAGCCCTGCCGCGGGGGGAGCAGTCCTGCCCTGGGAAGGTTTCCCCGAGATGAAGGTGAGAGGCTGGCGGCTGCTCCCTACCACTCCGTGAAAAGGGCACCCCGGTCCTTTGCCCACTGCCTCTGGAGGCCGGGCTGTGTTGGGTGAGTGGGAACTCAGCTAAAAAGTGGAGGCCGCCCCGGGCACCAGTTTATTGTCTGAATTCCAGTTATTCGCTGAATTGCTATGGTAAGCTGGGTGCGGCCTAAGTTCCCTTCCTTTCTCCCCTCCCCTCCTCACCCTCCTTTCTCTTCCCTTTTTCTCCCCTTCCTTTCTCCCTCCCTCTCCCTTTCTCTCTCATCCCTTCCTTCCTACTGAAACGACACCTTAAAGGATAAACTGCTGGCTTCAAATCAAACACTTTAAAATTCTACATTTTTACTGAAGAGAGGTCTAAAGGGCAACTAGTAGGAATTACTGTTAAAGGCTTATTGTGACACGTGGATTGTAAATTGTATTTTTAATTATTTTTGCTGCAATCATTTCATTTTACAGCATTTGGGATTACGATTAGGGATGTGGTACTGGAAAGATGAAACCAAAACTCTTGAATTCAGAAGGTAAATATTAACAAATATTAGTGTTTTTATTAAAATTACATGTACTTGGGGTAAAAAATATATAATTCAAGTAATACAGAAGAGTATAAAGAATAAAATAAATACCTAGTGAAACCCCACCATATGGAGATAAGCACTTTGGTGAACAGCCTTTCACCAGAAGGTGAGGACCTTCTGTTAACACTTATCAGCAGCTTCCTATGTGCCAGACACTCTGCTAATCAGCTAAAGGGTTTACCAGCCCTTTGAAGTAGCTGTATGTTAATTATGGATGGAGAAAATGAGGTTTCAAAGGGCTAAGAGATTTGAGGAAATCGAAGTGACTTGGCCCAATTATACCTTAGCTCAGAGGTGACTAAGATGACCTACGTGTAGATCTGTCTGACTGAGAGTCCAGGTTTTCAAATGCTGTATAAAACTGCATTTTTGAATTCTAGAAATACAGTTTTACATTAATGGAACCATATTACACATGCTACAATTGATGGTAAATCTTTCTTTTTTTTTGGTAAATCTTTCAAGGTAAAATTACTAGATGAGAAAAAAACTGGCTTTAATCTCCTTTGAGAAAACATTGACTCTATGAAAAGTGTATAGCTAAACTAATAGTCCTTGGCACTATCTGTTGTGCACCTATTATGTGCCAAATATTTGCATATTTTTCTAATTCTTACAAAACTTTGGGAAGTGAGCATTAATATCCTCTTTTTTTTTGAATCAGGATGTCTGTTGCCCAGGCCGGAGTACAGTGGCATGATCATGGCTCGCTACAGCCTCATCTTCCCAGGCTCAGGTGATCCTTCCGCCTTAGCCTCCTGAGTAGCTAGAACTACAGGTGCATGCCACCATGCCTGGCTAATTTTTAAATTTTTTTTTATAGAGATGAGGTCTTGCTATGTTGCCTAGGCTGGTCTTGAACTCCTGGGCTCAAGTAATCCTCCTGCCTCAGCCACCCAAAGTGCTATGTTTACAAGTGTAAGCCACCATTTTATAGCTGAAGAAACAAGTCTCAGGGAGATTAAGAATCAGAACCAGGCCGGGCATGGTGGTTCAAGCCTGTAATCCCAGCGCTTTTTGAGAGGCCGAGGTGAGAGGAATACCTGAGCCCATGGGTTCGAGACCAGCCTGGGCAACTTGGCAAGACCACATCTCTACAATAAAAAAAATTAGCTGGGAGTGGTAGCACATGCCTGTAGTTCTGGCTACTTGGAAGGCTGAGGCGGAAGGATCGCCGGAGCCCCGTAGGTTGAGGCTGCGGTGTCCAGGAGCGTGCCACTGCACTCCAGCCTGGGTGACGGAGTGAGACTCCAACTCAAAAAAAGCCACCCAAACCAAAGTCATACAGCCAGTAAGTAGCAGAACTAACATGTGAACTAATATTTGTCTGATGCCAAAACTGTTCCCATTATGTACACTGTCTCCCTCAACTAGTTGGAAGCCCCTCACTGGCAGGGACTGTCTTACGTATCTTCATGTCCCTGAAGCCATCTAAAGAACTTCATAAAGTAGGTGCTTAACAAATGCTTATTGAACATGTTCAGTAAACCCTCTAGATTCAAGCAGAGGAAGAATAGAGACAGGTGACTAATGAGAAAGCTAGTTGTAGGAGGATTACAGATAGTTACACACGTACGAGAGAAACCCAAAGAAACACAGAATTATCTTTCGGAGGGCTGGCCCCTTGTAGTACAGGCTTCCCTCTCTAGGTAAGTGTTCTAGGCACCCATTGGCATCAGTATGCCAGTTAGTGTTGTGAAAAGCTGCGTTCGGCTTCTGTGAATTTTTTGGAGATTCTTTTAGCACATTTGCTCGTTTCATGATGGGTGATTTACGAGCATACCTGCCCACACCTCACTGAGTGTTCAGCACCTTCGGACCGAAACCAGCATGACCTCCATGCCCCACCCTCCCTATTTACCCATCTCACCCCAAGTGATTTTTGTGTGTTTCCCTAATGAAAAAAGTCTTCAGAAGCTGGGTTCGGTGGCTCAGCCTGTAATCCCATGCTTTGGGAGGCTGAGGTGAGTGGATTGCCTGAGCCCGCGGGTTTGAGACCCACCTGGGCAACTTGGCGAGACCTCATCTCTACAATAAATCAGAAAAGTAGCTGGGCGTGGTAGCACGTGCCTGTAGTTCCAGCTACGCGGGAGGCTGAGGCGGAAGGATTGCCGGAGCCCAGCAGGTTGAGGCTGCAGTGGCCAGGAGCGGCCACTGCACTCCAGTCTGGGCGACAGAGTGAAACTCCAACTCCAAAAAGAAAAAAAAAAGTGTTCAAAGGGAAACGTTTTGCCAATGTGGAAGAGGTGAAACAAAAATAGCAGAAACCCTAAAAGGCATTACAATCGATGAGTTCAAAAACTGTTTTAAGCTGTGGAAAAAGTGTCTCCATAGGTATATTGCATCAAATGGCAAGTACTTTGAAGGTGACTGAAGTTTAAACATGTAAGAATAAATACACATTTCTAGATAAAGAACTTCTGGGATTTTTGGAGTCAGGATTAACTCCATGTCAGTAAAAACAGAGAGAAGGCTAAAGGTCTAAGATATATTTAAGAGGTGGAATTAACAGTACACATGGACAGATTGATAGGATGTGGGGGGCCAGGATGTGAAGGGAGAGGGAGAAGTAAGTGTCAAGGTTGGCTCCTAGGTATCTGACTTGGGTGACCGGGCGGCTGGAACTGCCCTTCACCCATATTCAGCATGAAAGAGACCAGAGTGGCAATGTGTTTGAGGTTGCTATGACTTATTCATGTGGACACGTCTCAGACTGTTGGACAGATGGGGCTGGAGGTCAGGAAAGGAGTTGGCTAAGCAGATGTCATTATACTTGCATTGTAAAGCTAATGACATGTTTAATGGTAATTAGACACATAATTCAAAGGTTTAACATTTTATTAGAGTCAAAATCAGAAGTGTGTGTGTATATACACACACACACACACACACACACACACACACACACACACACAAAACATATATATATATGTTTTGTTTGAGTCGGAGTCTCACTCTGTTGCCCAGGCTGGAGTACAGTGGCACGCTCACAGCCACTGCAGCTTCTACCTGCTGGGCTCTTGATCCTTCCACCTCAACATTCCAAGTAGCTGGAACTACAGGCATGTACCACAATGCCCAGCTAAGTTTTTGATGTATTGTAGAGATGAGGTCTCGCCAAGTTGCCCAGGCTGTTCTCGAACCCTTGAGCTCAGACAGTCCTCTCACTTCAGCTTCCCAAAGTGCTGGGATTACAGGCTTGAGCCCCCGTGCCCAGCTGGGATGGGTTATTTTTGGATCAGCACTGAAAATGAGTTTGAAAAATATTGCCAATTAAGCTTCATTTGCAAAGAAGTTCGGTAAGTAAAAAGTATGTTCCAATTTTTATCATAAAAAAGAGAGGGCTTAGATGGTCTCTAAATATACAGAGGGTGCCAAAAAATGTACACACATTTTTAAGAGATGAAAAGAACTGTATTAAAATTGTAATAATATATACACTGATAACGAAAGATGAATACAAGTCACGTTTGACTTCTGCAAGAGGTGCTCAAAGTGGTTACCACCAGTATCCAGACACTTCTGATAACGGCAAACATCTCTTAACATCACTTAAAATGCGTATACATTTTTTTGGCACCCGCTGCCAAAAAATAAATAAATAAATTTATCATCTTACAGATACTCTCCAAAATTAGCGGAAATCCAGTCAAACCATATTTTAAGAATAATTTGGTAACAAACTATAGATTACTAATGTGAATACTTTATGAGCATGAAAGACAATGTGAAACTGATATCTGTGAATTTTTTTTTTAATTTTTAAATTTTTTACAATCAGGGTCTCTATCACCCACGTTGGAGTGTAGTGGCGCAATCCTAGCTCACTGCAGCCTTGACCTCCTGGACTTAAGTGATCCTCCTGTCTCAGTCTCTTGAGTCGCTGGGACTACAGGCACAAACCACCACGTGTGACTAATTTTTTAGTTTTTTGTAGAGATGAGGTTTCACTATGTTGTCCAGGTTGGCCTCAGATACCTAGGCTCAAGTAATTCTCCCTCCTCAGCCTCCCAAAGCGCTGGGATTACAGGCATAAACCACCACACCTGGCCTTGTTAATTTATTAGTAGGCTCAAATATGAAATAGTGCCACTCAGGATGGGCTATTTTTATTTTTATTTTGAGTTGGAGTCTCACTCTGTCACCCAGGCTGGAGTGCAGTGGCACAATCACGGACACCGCAGCCTCTACCTCCTAGGCTCAGTCTGTCCTTCCATTTCAGCCTTCCAAGTAGCTGAAACTACAGGTATGCTCCACCACGCCCAGCTGATTTTTTTGATTTATTATAGAGATGAATTCTCGCCATGTTGCTCAGGCAGATCTCAAACCTGTGGGCTCAGTCCTCTCACCTCAGCCTCCCAAAATGCTGGGATTACAGGCCCGAGCCACTGTGCCTGGCTATGATAACGATTTAAAATATAGGTTGTATGACATAATGTTGAGCAAGAGAGGCCAGATATCAAAATGTAAATACTATATAATCCTATTTATATGAAAGTTTAAAAAACATAAAAAAGGACTAAAATGATAGGAATAAAAAATAGTGGTTACCTTTAGTGGGGATTATCAACTGGTGGGGGTGGGGGAAGGTATGAAGGAACCTTTTGGGGTGGTAGAAATGGTCTGTATGTTGGTCTGGGTGGCAACTACATGAGTATATATACGTTCAGAAGTTCATCAAACTGCACCCTTCAAGATTTATGCACTTCACTATAGGTAAGTTATAACTCAATTTAAAAAGTTGGAAGAGGCCAGGCATGTATAATCCCAGCATTTTGGGAGGCCTAGGTGAGAGGATTGAGCCCATGGATTCAAGACCAACCTGGACAACTTGGCGAGACCTCATCTGTACAACAGTTCAAAAAAATTAGCTGGGCATGGTGGCATGTGCCTGTAGTTCAGCTACTTGGAAGGCTGAGGTGGAAGTATTGCCTGAACCCAGCAGGTCGAGGCTGCAGTGGCCATGAGCTACCACTGCACTCCAGCCTGGACTACAGAGTGAGACTCTGACTGAAAAAAAAAAGTTGAAAGAAGCCCAAAACCTCAAACTGTGTAGTACACAGATTGGGGGGCAGTTAGGGGAGGTGGAGAATAGATAGGGGGTAGCTCTTTTGTAGTGGAGCTGCTTTGCATTTAAGCAACTCAGTGTGGTGAACCTTAGAGGATCAAGATCACCTTGGGGTAAAAACCACTCAGACAAGCATGAAGGAGAGAAGGCACATTCAGAGGTCAGAGCATAAGGACCGGAAGTTTTGCATACATGCCAGACTATTGCCAAGGATAGACTCTGCGCACCACCAATTTCAGCCACTGGGACGTGGATCAGCCTCGTTCTCCATCAGTAAAATGACAGCCTTATACTAGATGATCATTTTGATGTCCTCTAACTCCCAATTTCTATTATTTTGTTGACTTTATAATTCCAAGTGCGTTTCACTTAGTTCATAGACTTAATCTATGAGACAGTTCCAAATGTATCTTTTCAGATTCCTTATTTTAAATCTTTAAAACATCTCAGGCAAGTTAGTATAGCACAAAACTTTGGATTATAGGATGAGACCTCATTTCAACAACAAAATTAGGAGGGCACAGTGGTTGGAATCTATAGTCTCAGCTACTCGGTAGACTGAGAGGGCGATCACCAAGAAAAGAGTGGGAGGCACAATTTCATTTGATGTCACTCGAATCGGTGCTTCCATCTTCCCTCATCTTCTAGAAAAGTCCTGGGGAGAGCTGGGAAGACCTGAGACTTCTTTAGATGGCAGGAAAGTCATGGCCACTGGCTTGTAAGTGGCCAAACACTGTAACGGTCTAAAGAAAAATCTGAAAACAACTTTTCTTGTTCTTGTTTAGGATGTTATGTGGAGAACAGGAGGTAATAATCTGTGTTAGTCTTCCAGCAGCAGAGTGGGCATCAAAGAGCCATTAGAACACGTCTGCATGTTTAGGGGATTTGGGTATTTTATTAATGATCTGTCACAGAAGGTACCCACCACTGAGTTTCTTTCTATATATCTCAATCAACATTTTTTAAAGCTATGCAGGTGATAAATCAGCAGTCTTATAAAAAAAATCAACTAACACAGAAGTATTCAAATTCAGGAGCAAGCGCTCTTCAGTATGTCTCTCTTCGCTGTCCCATCGGCTCCCTCATCCCTCTCTGGATGTAGCCACTGTCAATGTTTGGTGTCTTTCCATTTCTTTTTTCTTGCCCACCCCCACTATTTCAGCATACCCTTCCCCACGAATCTGATCCTTGGAGACCAGTGATAAGAGCACCAGGAAGAATGAAAGGCTCAGAAATCTTCATGACTTGGTGCCAGTGGTCTAAAAAAAAAAGAAAAGACCCAGGCTCGGTGGCTCAGCCTGTAATCCCACGCCTTGGGAGGCTGAGGCGAGTGAATTGTCTGAGCCTGTGGGTTCGAGACCCGCCCAGGTAACTTGGTGAGACCTCATCTCTACAACAAATCAAAAAATTAGCCGGGTGTGATAGCGCACACCTGTAGTTCCAGCTACTTGGAAGGCTGAGGCTGCGGTGGCCGGGAGTGGCCACTGCACTCTAGTCTGGGTGACAGGGTGAGACTCCAACTAAAAAAAAAAAAAAGAAAAGAACAGTGGAAAAGTACAAAAAAAAAACAAAACGATTCCCCCTTAAGGGAACATCACATATATGCTCTTAGGAGCTAACCTATTGCACAACATAAATATCGCCAGGGGGTTGGCAGAAACTCCTGGAAGAAGAAGGGACATACTGACTAACTTGATCCCTTTCACAGTGAGGTATTTCTCTAAAATAATCTCTTGGTGGAATTTACCAAGGGCATAGTGATTAATAGTCATCTTTAGAGAAGGGCTGAAGATGGGGCAAGTGCTTCCACTTCATCTGCGATTCAGCTTAACAGACACATAACTATGGGCAGAGGCTGAGCTTCTGCATTGTGATATCAATGTGGCAAAAAAATAAAAACCATAACCCACAGTGTGATACCAAGCCACTGGATCTGGCAGACACCCCACTTCTAGAAAATGTCCTCTCTATAACGCAGGAGCCACATTGTGCTGGTCTTTGAATGCTTTTCTCTGTCTTCCCGTTCATATTTGTGGAGACTCTCAAGAGTCCGTGCCTTGCCTGTAATCAGACACCATCTTATTTTCAAGATCATAGTAATTCCTGACACATAATATGGACTCACTACATCTTTTTGTTGCTTAACTGGGGCCCCTTGTTAGCAAGACCCATTACCGCTTAGTAGGGTTTGTACCACATGTTAAGAACCCCTGAGTTAAGTAAAAGTTCCTGAAACCGTCCTGGAAATGGGCAAGGTCTTTATTCTGCTTATTTATTTGTTCATTTTTGAATCAAGGTCTCATTCTGTTGCCCAGGCTAGAGTGCAGTGGCATGATCTCGGCTCACTGCAGCCTCAGCCTCCTGGACTCCACAGATGTGCGATACCATGCCCAGCTTATTTGTTTATGTATGTATTAGAAACAAAGTCTCACTATGTTGCCCAGGCTACCACGCCTGACTTGCTTGCTTATTTATTTGCTTGTTTGTTTGAGACGAGGCCTTGCTGTGTTGCCCAGGCTGATCTCGAACTCCTGGGCTCAAGCAGTCTTTCCACCTCAGCTTCCCAAAATGCTGGGATCACAGGCTTGAGCCACTGTATCCAGCCAGGTGTGGACTTCTAGAAGAGCCTACAGTGGTGAATACTGAGATGGCAGCTGAGGAGGCAGGACTGCCTGGTCACTGGGCACTTGGCTCTGTGGCTAGATGACCTGGCAACACCAGGCTTGGCTTTGCCAGTGGCTACGTGATCTTAGTCAAGTTACTTAATCTCTTTCTAAGCTTCCATTTTTCTCAAATGTAAAAGCAGTGATAATAGTAATATTTTCTCATAGAGTTGCTATGAGGATTATGTGAGATGGTGCCTAAGAGCACTTGGCACATAATAAGCACTCAATAAACTTATCCTTTCAAGCTTGTTGTGAGCTTCTGTTTCTTGTGAAGTTAGTGCAAGATTTTCAGCTAGAAATGTTCTGTGTTTGGTGGTATTCTGGAGGCTGATGCGGTTGGAGGCTGAACAAAGTCTAAAGTTTTCATCTTTCATTAGATAATTGTCCCAACGTAAAGACGTGAATGAAGCCGGGCTTGGTGGCTCAGCCTGTAATCCCACGCCTTTGGGAGGCTGAGGTGAGTGAATTGCCTGAGCCCGTGGGTTCGAGACCCACCTGGGCAACTTGGCAAGACCTCATCTCTACAATAAATCAAAAACTAGCCAGGCGTGGTAGCACGCACCTGTAGTTCCAGCTACTTGGAGGCTGAGATGGAAGGATCACCGGAGTCCAGCAGGTCGAGGCTGCGGTGGCCGGGAGCAGTCACTGCACTCCAGTCTGGG
>NW_007034718.1:50653-58715 GCF_000164805.1 Carlito syrichta
AAAAAAAAAAAAAAAAAAAAGATGTGAATGAAAGGCTGCTGTGTCTCTGATTCTCTTCAGCCTCTGCTCATAATATGTGCCAATCCTAAAATTACATGAGCTGTGGTCATGATATGATTTGTTTGCCCTTGAGAAAGGAGTAAGTTCCTAATTATCTTTTTTCTATTGCAGTTTTACACCTGCAGTGGAACTCAGGGAAAAAGGAAGGAAAGGCAAAGCAGTTCACTTTACTGAGATTGACGGTCCGGCTTCAGACAGGTAGCCTAACGTCTCAGTCCGGCTGCAGAATGGCCTAAGCTTTACAAACTTCAAGAAAATACCATTCCTATTATCCGAGGTTGAAATGCAAATACCCATCAAGGAAAGAATACACACTACTTCAGAATTATGAAGGGGGACCCCCAAAAACCCGGCATTTATATACAAAAATTGTGTATTTATTCTTACATGCTTCAACTTCAGTCACCTTCCAAGTACTCTCCGTTTGATGCAATACACCTGTGGAGACTTTTTTTCCTACTGTTCTAGACAGTTTTTAAACCCGTCCATTTTGATGTATTTTAGTGCTTTTGCTGATTTTGGTTTCACCTCTTCCACATCGGCAAAATGTTTCCCTTGGAGGCCCTTTGTCATCACTTAGGGTGAGATCTGGTGAATGGGGGCAGGGCACAGGGGTCATGCCGTTTTGAGTCAAAAATGCTGAACACTCAGTGTGGTGTGGGCAGGTGCACTTGTAAATCACCCATCATGAAATGGGGAAATGTGTTGAAAAAATCTCAAAAAAAAAAAAAATCACTGGAGCTGAAGGCAGCCTCTCACAACAACGCTAGCTGGTACGCTGATGCTGATGGGTTCCTAGAACACTTACCTAGCAGGGAAGCCTGTACTGCAGGGGGCCTGCCCTCCAAAAGAGAATTCCAGGTGGGCGCAGTGGCTCATGCCTATAATCCCAGCACTTTGGGAGGCGGAAGCGAGAGGATTGTCTGAGCCCAGGAGTCGAGACCAGCCTGGGCATCTTGGCGAGACCTCATCTCTACAATAAATCAACAAAATTAGTTGGATGTGGTGGCGCGGGCCTGTGGTTCCAGCTACCTGGAAGGCTGAGGTGGAAGGATCGCCTGAGCCCAGCAGGTTGAGGCTGTGATGGCTGTGAGCATGACACTGCACTCCAGCCTGAGTGATAGAGTAAGACTCCTACTCAAAAAAAAAAAAAGGAAAGGAAAAAAAGGTAATTCTGGTTGTTTTGGGGTCCCCCCTCATATGGTGGGGATAACAATAATCCCTGCAAATGTATCCCTGTGATAACTTGGTTATTAGCACATTTTCAACTTTTTATAGTTTTAAAAAATCTGAAAATAACAGCTACATACACCAAAATAGATGATTTAAATTATCTCTTTTGGATGGAATTTGTATTCGCATTTTATACTGGGCAGTGTGTGTTCCTCCTGCTCCAACATAAAAACGTAATTTTATTTTATTTTTATTTATTAATTTTTGAGTGAAAGTCTCACTCTGTTGCCCAGACTAGAGTGCAGTGGCATGATCACAGCTACCACAGCTTCGACATCCTTGGTTTAGGCAAACCTTCTGCCTCAGCCTCCCAAGTAGCTGGGACTACAGGTGTGTGCCACTAAGCCCAGATAATTTTTTAATTTCTTGTAGAGACGAGGTCTCACCAAGTTGCCCAGGCTGGTCTTGAACCCCTGGGCTCAGGCAAACCTCTTGCCTTGGCCTCCCAAAGTGTTGGGATTACAGGCATGAGCCACCACACCTGGCTTAAATGTAATTTTAATAACATGCATTCTACAATGATCTTACATGAAACAAAACCCATGCATGACGTTCAGGCTCTCATTACTTTATAGCAAATACTTTGTGTATCTCAGGCTAGATTAAAAACAACTATAACATTTTAACACACTATTAGAAACTGTTCTATTCCCAAACAGGTTGACAGATAAAAGGTTTGCCTCAAGAGATGAAAAGTCAGCCAAAGCCTTAGAGAAACGAGGCCAGCAGGGCAACGTCACACTAGACGATGTTAAATGTGAGTAATTGTCTCCCAGTCCTCGTCTGTGTTACACTGCATGAGCCTTCAGGGCAGTTGCATGTTCCTCTTCCAATTGTCCATCTTCTCTCCTTTCAGTTGTTGCTTTGCTTATGCTACAAGATACTGAGATTCAGCGGATCTGTTCTTTTACAACATTTATGAGGTATGTCATGCTTGTGAAATGGTTTAGATAATTTGTCCTTTGTTTTGCAGTAATCCCATCTGATAAGTGATGACAAATCTGATTTTTAGAGAAAGAGCATGAGGCTGGCTCAGCAAGCCTTCCTGTCAGGACTCAACCTCAAAGACTATGACCAGGGAGTCTGGGAGAGGAAGCTAGAAATCAGAGGAGCCCCAAAGACAGTCCCAGGGCGAGGGGTATGGAGAGCATACTATCAGAGTCCTGAATGGGCTTATCTTTATATAATAGTTTGAGGATATACTCATTTACAGAAGATCAGTTTTTTCTACTAGTTGTTTCATGCCTTTAACACATAATAGGGGTGTGGGTTTCTTTACTGTTGACTAGGCTGAATGCAGTGGCACAATCACAGCTTACCACAGCCTTGATATCTTCTGGGTTCAAGCGATCCTTCTACTTCAGCCTCCTGAGTAGCCAGGACTACTGGCATGTGCCACCACACCCAAAGTCTTGCTATGTTGCTCATGTTGGTCTTGAACTCATGGGCTCAAGCGATCCTCCCACCTTGGCCTCCCAGAGTGCAAGGTGTGAATCACTGTGCCCAGCCAATTTCTTGCCCTTTCTAAGCCTCAGTGTCCTCAACTGCAAAATTGAGAAGTAATCTGTTTCTCCTTTATGTGGCTGTGCCTCACATGATACCTGCACTGTGTGTGCACGGTGTGCTCTCGGCACCCCTTCCCAGCCCTCAGCCTGCATGTAGGGGCTGCTTTGGCAAACTCCAGAGAGCCTCGGCCTGAGTGCCCTGCTCCACCACAGGAGCACACTCAGCCTGACTGCAGGGCATGCCAGGAGCACTGGGGAGTCAGCGCTCATCAGAGGGGAGCTGGAAGATCAACTCCAAGCTGTCTTCTACACTGTCTCCTGGGTCCCCGCAGCACGGGTTAACACCTCTTTGTTGGCTTTCTTTTCTGTCTCATTTCTCCGCCTTCCTTCCGTGGTTTCTGGAAATCACTTTCCAGCTAAACTACTTACTCTCCAATCTTTGTCTCCTTAGAAACAGACCCAACCTGAGGCAGGTAGTTATTCATATCTTGAAAAAAAAGTCTGTAATGGTCACTTTCACCCTGCTCTAAAGGTATATAGTTCAAGAAAGCATGCCAGTATAAGAATTTCCACTTGGGACCAAAAAGCAGGCAGCAAAAGTCTTGTAAGAATATTCAGAAAGAAAACAGTGACTCCTAATTAAAAACAAGAGAGAGAGCATTGGAAATCAGTTTGGTCTTTTTGGAGGGCAAGACATGAAAATGTAATATGCACATACATTATGTCCTAGCAATTTTACTTCTGTCAATATCTCAAAAGACCTAAATATGCTTCAGTAGAGGACTAAATTATGATATATAGAATACTGTGTTCAGCTATTTAAAAGAATGAAGAAAAACTATATACAGAGGGTACCAAAAAAAGCATATACACATTTTAAGAAAGGGAAAAACTCTTTTAAAATTGTAGTACTGAATATATATTGGTAACAAGTCACACTTGGTAAATGTTTGCACTGGCTAATTCGACTGTCCTGCATGTAGCATGGTGACGCCAGCATTCATTTGATTAATGCTATCTTTTGAGTGAATGTGTATGTATTTTTTTGGCACCCCGGTATAATCTCATAGAAAGAGGTACATGCTACTCAGATAAGTGACAAAAAACAAGTTGCAGAGAATTGTATATACAGCATTATCCTATTCATTACCAAAAATATATTTTAAGGAATATATTTATATACACACACACACACACACACACACACACACACACACACGTTGCTGGGAGAGGATGTTTTATGTGATTATCTACGTTGTAGAAAGTTTAGGAAGGATTCATACCAATCTCTTTTTTTTTTTTTTTTGAGTTGGGGTCTCGCTCTGTCACCCAGGCTGGAGTGCAATGGTGAGACCGTGTCTCACCATAGTCTCAACCTCCTGGGCTTAAGTGGTCCTTCTGCTCAGCCTCCTAAGTAGCTGGGACTACCTTGCTTTTTTTTTTTTTTTTTTTTAATTTTCTGTAGAGACAAGGTCTTGCTGTTTTGCCCATGTTGGTCTCCAACTCCTGGGCTCAAGTAATCCTCCTGCCTCGGCCTCCCAAAGTTCTGGGATTACAGGTATGAGCCATCATGCCCAGCCCATACTAAACATTTATTATTCCCACTAGGGAGTAGAATGGTGACACAGGGGTGAAAGGAGAGATCTTTTCACTTGATACTTTCTGTACATTTTAAAAATAATAGAACTTATTTTATAATAAAAACTTTTTTAAATGAAAATTAATTAATAAGCACATCTATGAGAATTTAGTGTCTGACCTCTCAAAAAGTTTTATTTACAAAACCCAGGTTTCTTACATCTTCAACAGTATAGTAGATAGTAGAAAGACTTTTAAATAGTAGATTAGTTGTGTAATAGGCATGGTAACATGTTTTTCTACATTATTATTATGTTGTATGCCCATATATTTTTTAAATGAGAAAACTTGTATTTGAAATAGGTCAGTGTTAGCCAGGGTCGGTGGCTTAGCCTGTAATCCCGCGCCTTTGGGAGGCTGAGGTGAGTGGATTGCCTGAGCCCACAGGTTCGAGACCCACCTGGGCAGCGAGACCTCATCTCTACAATAAATCAAAAAATCAGTTGGGTGCGGTAGCGCATGCCTGTAATTCCAGCTACTTAGAAGGCTGAGGCGGAAGGATCGCCAGAGCCCAGCAGGTCGAGGCTGTGGTGGCCGGGAACGGCCACTGCACTCCAGTCTGGGTGACAGAGTGAGACTCCAACTCAAAAAAAAAAAAAAATAGATCAGTGTTGATTGTTTCCTTTTCAATTCCCTCCATAGGAATAAGAATCTTGATAATTTCCTCATGGCGTTGTTGTACTATTTATGTCATTACTTGGAAAAAAACTCACTGGAAAAGAAGCCCAAAAGCTATATGGTGTAAGTAAGATCCTGTAGTGTACTTAGAGTTTTGTCACTGCCAGTATTAAAACTAATTTGTGTCTAGGGTAAAGAAATGATGGAAAATGTTAAATCTTTGAGATGTGCTAAGACATTTTACAAGTGAGAAGTCTGCCAGTTTTTAAATTGTACTGAGTAACTTTAAAAAATATTTTATTTTAAAGATGTGGGGTACAATTCGGGATTAGGTATACAAGTAGACATCATACAGGTAAACCGAGTAATTCATATAGGTATTTCAGTTACAAAGTATTCCAACTAGTATAGACCAGCACTGCCTAACAATGAGATATAATGAAAACCACATATGTAATTTTATTTTTTATTTCTTAAATTTTCTTTTGAGTTGGAGTCTCACTCTGTCGCCCAGGCTGGGGTGCAGTGGCACGCTCACAGTCACCACAGCCGCAACCTGCTGGGCTCAGGCGATCCTTTCTCCTCCACCATCCAAGTAGCCAGAACTACAGGCTCCCGTCACCATGTCTGGCTAAGTTTTTGATTTATTGTAGAGACAAGGTCTCGCCAAATTGCCCAGACTGGTCTCGAACCCCTGGACTCAGGCAGTCCTCTCATCTCCACTTCCCAAAGTGCTGGGATTACAGGTATGAGCCACCGCAGCCGACTCACATATGTAATCTTAAATGTTCTAGTATCCATATCCTAAAAATGTAAAAAGATACGGGGGAAATTAATTTTAGTTATTTAGTTTTTGAGTCAGAGTCTCACTCTCACCCAGGCTGGAGTGCAGTGGCACAATCATGGCTCACTACAGCTTCTAACTTCTGTGCTCAAGTGAGCCTTCTGCCTCAGCTTCCGAGTCACTGGGACTATAAGGTATACACTACCACACCTGGCTACAGGGAACATTAATTTTAGTAGTATGTTTTATTTAACACCGTGACTCAAGAATATTATTGCAATATTAGTCAATATTAGGAAATTATTAAAGAGATATTTTACTCTTGTAGTAAGTTTTTGAAATCTGGTGTCTATTTTCTACTTGCAACATGTCTCAATTCAGACTAGTCATATTAAGTGCTCAGTAGCCATACATCGCAGGTGGCTACCATACTGACCAAGCAGTTCAGATAGGTGTTGTTTATATACTTTTTTTGTTTACAAAGTTCTGCTAATAGGCTTGTAAGCATCTAATACAAAAAAATTTAAGAATTTAAAATATTAACAAAACAACATTCCACTTTAGAGAAAAAAAATAGGTTGCTTATAAATATCTGCTTTTGGCTGAGTACGACTCATGCCTGTAATCCCAGCACTTTGGGAGTCCCAAGGTGAGAGGATTGCTTAAACCCAGGAGTTCAAGACCAGCCTGGGCAACATAGCAAGACCCTTGTCTCTACAAAAAATAAAAAAAAATTAGCTGGGCATGGTGGCACATGCCTGTAGTCCCAGCTACTCAGGGGGTTGAGGTGGAAAAATCACCTGCACCCACGAGGTCAAGGCAGCAGTGAGCCATGATAGTGCCACTGCATTCCAGCCAGAGCTGAGACTCCAGAGAGAGTGAGATTTCAACTCAAAAAAAAGAAACTTGGGGTCTCACTCTGTCACCCAGGCTGGAGTGCGGTGGCACGATCACATATACCGCAGCCTCAACCTGCTGGGCTCCAGCGATCCTTCCACCTCATTCTTCCAAGTAGCTGCAACTATAGACACACACTACTGCGCCTGGTTAACTTTTTGGTTTGTTGTGGAGACAAGGTCTTGTCAGGTTCCTCAGGCCGATCTCGAACCCCCTGGGCTCAGGCAATCCTTTTACCTCTGCTTTCCAAAGTACTGGGATTACAGGTGTAAGCCACTGTGCCTGACCAAAAAAATTATATATATATGTATATGTATATATGTATTTATTTATTTAACTGCTTTAGGCAGAGGTGGCTCAGAGATATGCACCCAGGGCAAGAATCTGGGTACTCAGAGTCCAGAGCAGAGCAATGCCCCTCAGGCTCAGGCTTGGTGACCTTTCACAAGCCATGGAACTTTCCAAATGCCTGACTGCCTTCCCAGTACATGTGAAACCAACCCAGTCAGTTAGCTGTCAGGAATACTGGGTAGAATCATTAACTTATTACTGCAGAATGTTTTCAAAATGCAAAACCCCTGCGTACAGTTACACAGTTGGATAAACATTTTATGGATAGATAATTGTATCTGGACTGCAGTTTTGTAAAGAACCAAATAAATAATTCAAACACTGCTGCTCCTGTAAAGCCAGCATAGTATGCAACAACAGTGTTATTCTGGGGATGTGTTTCCCAACAGGGCAAGCCAGAGCTTGAAGTGTTTCTATGGTAGCAAGCAAAAGGGTTTAAAGCTAACTATAGGCTTACAAGTTTTGATGATTCATACTATACCCAGAGACTTATTAGAGTTTGACTGTACTTTAGCATATTATATTTTGTATGGTGTTAGATTCTAATTTTAAGGTTTATTGCTAATCTAGCAAAACAATTTGTTTCATTTCATTTAATTTCTTTCTTTTTTTTTTTTTTTAGTAGAAACTGGGTCTTGCTATGTTGCCCAGGCTGATCTCAAACTCCTAAGCTCAGGCAGTCCTCCCACCTCCACCTCCAAAGTGCTGGGATTATAGGCGTGAGCCACTGCCACATCTGGCCCCCATTTCTTCAATTTTTTTTTTTAATTGGTGTCTCACTTTGTTGCCTAAGCTGGAGTGCAGGAGCGTAATCCTGGCTTACCACAACCTTGACCTCCTAGACTCAAGCATTCCTCCTGCCTCAGCCTCCTGAGCAGCTGGGACTACAGATATTTGTCACCACACCCAGCTAATTTTTATTTATTTATTTATTTATTTATTTATTTATTTATTTATATTTTTTTGAGTTGGAGTC
>NW_007034718.1:58735-81731 GCF_000164805.1 Carlito syrichta
CCTCTGTCGCCCAGACTGGAGTGCAGTGGCCGCTCCCGGCCACCACGGCCTCGACCTGCCGGGCTCCGGTGATCCTTCCGCCTCAGCCTTCCAAGTAGCCAGAATTATAGGCATGCGCTATCATGCCCGGCTGATTTTTTGATTTATTGCAGAGATGAGGTCTCACCTGCCTAGGCGGGTCTCGAACCCGTGGGCTCAGGCAATCCACTCACCTCAGCCTCCCAAAGGCGTGGGATTACAGGCTGAGCCACCAAGCCCGGCTTAATTTTTAAATTTTTTCGGAGATGAGGTCTCGCTATATTGCCCAGACTCATCTCATACTGCTGGGCTCAAATAGTCCTACCCGTTCAGCCTCCCAAAGTGCTAAGATTACAGGTATGAGCCACTACACCCAGCCCCCGTTTCTTAGTTACAGGAATAGATAACAAAGAAGAAAGGTTTTTTAGTTATTTAAAAAGTGTACTAGAACACAGTATTATAAGATAGACTATTCCTTAGAGGGAATCAATTGCAAATTGACAAAAACAAACCAGTTTTAGCCTTTACAAGTATTGATTTTATGGTATAATTCTAAAAAATCATAATAACTTCATTTTCAGGCTTTCAGTAGTCAGTTGGTTTATTTATTATGATGGAATTAAATACAGACTGCATTGAGGTATCTGCACGGAAGAAAAAAATTTATTTCAGTCAAATAGTAAGGTATGGCCTACGGATGATAGCAGTACCTAACTCACAGAGTTATTGTGCAGAATAAGAAGAGGCAATGTGCATTACCTCAACCCAGTGCTTGGCGCTTGGCAGTAAAGCCTGTAACCTGCAAGAGGAGAACAGAAAGGAATAGAAAAGGATGTCAAAGATACACTTAGGTGATTTTAGGAAATTAAAAGCACTAATTCCAGAAAGAGCAGTCTTATCTCAGTTTTACAGATGAAGAATTAGGGCTCAAAGAGGTTAAATTGTTTGTTGGAGACTATTTAACTAGTAAGTGGTGGAGCAGATATTCAAACCCATGTCTGTTGAACTCAGAAGCCTGTGCCTCGTGCCAATCAACTGCACTGTCTTCCCCAGAGTCTCTATCCATTCTTATTTAAGACTTGTAACTTCTGAGCAATTATGTATGCACTTTTGTTGTTGTTTTGTTTTTTGAGATGGAGTCTCACTCTATTGCCCAAACTGGAGTGCAGTGGCCGCTCCCAGCCACCGCAGCCTCGACCTGCTGTGCTCCCGCGATCCTTCCGCCTCAGCCTTCCAAGTAGCTGGAACTACAGGCACATGCTACCACGCCCGGCTAATTTTTTGATTTATTGTAGAGGTGAGGTCTCGCCAAGTTGCCCAGGTGGGTCTCGAACCCGCGGGCTCAGGCAATACACTCACCTCAGCCTCCCAAAGCGCTGGGATTACAGACTAAGCCACCAATTCCGGCCTTATGTATGCACTTTTAAACATCATGTCATGGGCCTTTTCCAAGTTATGACGGTCTTCATCATTATGATTTTTTTTTTAAGTTGGAGTCTCACTGTCACCCAATCTGGAGCGCAGGAGCACAATCACGGATCACTGCAGCCTCAACCCCCTGGGCTCAGGCGATCCTTCTACCTCAGCCTCTTGTGTAGCTGGGACTACAGGTGTGTGCCTCCACGCCCCGCTAGTTTTGTGATCTTTTCGTAGAGATGAAGTCTTGCCATGTTGCCCAGGCTGATCTCGAGTTCCTGGGCTCAGGCAGTTCTCTTGCCTCAGCCTCCCAAAGTGCTGGGATTATAGGCATAAACCACTGCACCTGACCATTGTTATAATTTTTAATGGTGGCATAACTTTCCATCAAGTCAGTGTATGTGAATTGACTTACCTATTAAGATGCAGTCTAGTGGAATGGTTAAGGGTAAAATTTTTTTTTTTAAGCTGGAGTCTTACTTTATTACCCAGGCTGGCGGGCAGTGGCACGCTCATGGCCACCACAGCCTTGACCTGCTGGACTCAGGCGATCCTTCTGCCTCAACCTTCCAAGCAGCTGGAATCACAAGTACACACCACCACACCCAGCTAACATTTATTTATTCATTCATTCATTTATTTTAGAGACAAGGTCTTGCCATGTTGCTCTGGCTGGTCTCGAACCCCTGAGCTCAGACAGTCCTTTCACCTTCATCTCCCAAAGTGCTAGGATTATAAGTGTGAGCCACTGCACCTGGCAAGGATAAGATTTTATTGCCTGGGCTAAACCCCATGCAGACTTGCTCATACATTAGGCTAATAAATGTCAAGTCCCTGAATAGTACCTGAGTGTGTAACTACCCTTTCTATCCCTCTATGTTGGCAATTTCCAGTTTTTCTGATAGATAAATGCCTTGAATATCTTCATGCATAAAAATGTCCTCCTAATTTTGAATGATTTTTTGAAAAAAGAACAAAGAGTGATATTATTGGATCAAAATTTATGGTCATTTATATGACTTTTGAAATTATTTTCAAATATCTTTTCAAAGGATTATGCCAATCTTCTGTTGGCAATATATAAATATATCAGTTTCAATAAAATTTTGTCAGCATATCATTTGCATTTTAAAGAATATGCTTGTTAATTCATGGAAACCAGTAACTGGGATAGTGTTTAAGGCTGTCTTGCAAAATGCGGTGAAAACATGGAAACAGTATGGGGGAATGGTTTTCAAACATGGAACTGTGACGCAGGCCACCTCTGCCTGGAATTTGTATCTAGGTTAGCTTCCCTTGACTGGTTTTTAAAAGCTGTTTCCTTTTTTTTTTCCTCCATTTCAACATATCAGTTCTTTATGTATATTTTCAAATGTGGTCTAAAGACCACTTGCCTTGGAATCACTGGGAAGATTGTTTTAAATTTCCTGGGCTTTATCCGTTCCTACTAAACCAGAATCTTGGAGAAGGGGTTGCGTTGGGAATCTGCACCTTTGTTTTTTCTAGTCTGTGTGTCACTCTGTTGCCCAGGCTGGAGTGCAGTGGCATGCTCACAGCCAACCCAGCGTCAACCTGCTGGGCTCAGGTGATCCTTCCACTTCAGCCTTTCAAGTAGCCAAAACTACAGGCACACGCTACCATGCCCGACTAATTTTTTATTTATTGTAGAGGCAAGGTCTCACTAAGTTGCCCGGGCTGATCTTGAACCCATGGGCTCAGGTAATCCCTCTCACCTCAGCCTCCCAAAGTGCTGGGATTACAGGCTGAGCCACCGAGCCCAGGCAATTAAAAAAATTTTTTTTATATAGACAAGGTCTCACTATGTTACTCAGGCTGGTCTTGAACTCCTGGACACAAGCAGTCCTCCTGTCTTGGCCTTCTAGAGTGCAGGATTACAGGTGTGAGCCACCATACCCAGTCAGGAATCTGTACTTTTAGCAAGCACCCCAGGCAGTTCTTTCATAATTCATACATTTATTAAAACATGAAAACCATTGGCCTGAAAGCTTCAAGGCATTTCTGGCAGCCCAGGCAGAGTAGGGTGATGGGTGAGCATGAGGCTGCCGAAAGAAACAAGGAGACAGGCACAGGGATTTGGCCACAGGGTAGGTGTACATGGGGAGGGACATGTTTGAATATATGGCATTTGAGCACTTCACATTGGAGCCTACTTTATCTAACTCCAGAAACTCATTGCGTTCCAGTGACTCACAAGTCACTGGAACTTTCATCACACATGATAACATTTTGTGCTCTGAAATATCTATATTGTCCTAAAACACATCCACTCCCTGCGGGACATCTTCATGGAGTCAATCCAGTGGCTGACATCAGAAGGGGTAGTCATTTGTCCCTATTTAGAATGCCTTTCGTTTGGTGTCTGGTGACATTCCCTTTTAATAGCAGTACATTGGACTGTATCGTCAGCAATATTGTTTCCTACTACTTCGTACAGCAGAAACTTCTAAAATTAGACTTCAGACATGCTGTAACCTAAGAACACGTTGTCTTTGTGAAAGTTCGTTTGCAATTCAATTGGCACAGGAACTGTGTTTTCACAGAGAAGCAGTGTTATTGTAATTGATGCTAAAGTTCCCAGAGTAGTCGTCCACAAATGCCCTCTTAGCAAACACAGCTACACTTAGAGCTGAGAGTAGGGCTGTGTTCACACATGGAGTCTGGCTCAGTAGTGACACGGGGGACAAAGCGAGTGTGTAGGCTCCACGGTGGTTTTAGGAAACAGTTAGCGTGGGCTGCTGGCTGCCTCAGCAGCCAGTGGAGGAAATGTGTTAGTTGAGCTGTGCTATATAAATGAGAACTGCCTATATGTAAAATTGAGGAGTCATGGCAGAAAGTATAGACTCTATCAAAAAGTGAAAAATTGGCTGAGTGTTGTGGCTCACACCTATAATCCCAGCACTTTGGCAGACGGAGGCGAGAGGATTGCCTGAGCCCAAGGGTTTGAGACCACCCTGGGCAACTTGACGAGATCTCATCCCTACAAGAAATAAAAAAATTAGCCAGGGTGGTGGCACATGCCTGTAGTTCCACCAACTCGGGAGGCTGAGGTGGAAAGATTACCAGAGCCCAGCAGGTTGGGGTTGCGGTGGCCGTGAGTGTGCCATTGCACTCTAGCCTGGGCTACTAAGTGAGACCCTGACTCCAAAAAAAATAAAAATAAAAATAAAATTTACCATACACTTAAGATGCTGATTCCTGTGATTAAATATCAAGGATCTTTATGGATTTTCCTGTGTCACAGCTTAAACAAAGTAAATTCATTGGTAAGTGAAGTCTGTTAACTCACTTGTATTTCTTTCAAAATAGATTATAATTCTGACTTTTTGCTAATTAATATAGGTGTTTGGCAAGATTAATCCAAATTGTCTTTCTTTCCCCCTAGGGGCCTCGTAGAGAAAAAAGAGATGGAACTGGTTTTAAGTAAGTTAGAAGCAGCACAGAAATACCTGGCACAGAAGTACTGTGTCCTTGTGCTGGGCGTGGGAATGCCCGACAAACACCATATGTGCTGTGGGAAGTAAGTGCCACTTCTGACCCCATCAGACCCTCACCTGTGTGTAGGTCTCTTCCCTTGAGATGCTTTCAGTTGACTTTGGTGCCTGGGGAAAGTGTTCCCTTTTCTGTTGTCCAGGATAATTGGACTCAGGTGAGAATCTGTCCCATACATTCACGATGTCTCCTTTGAGAGAGCCAAGGCAGTGTGGAAGGAATCTCAGAATCTCTGCTGATATTTTAGAAAACTCTCCACTGCTTGGGATGAAATGACTTCGTCTCTCAGTGGGGATTTCTGCTGCCACACCAGGGCCACTTAGCGGCCTTGGGCAGGAGGACGTGGGTGTGGTGCTGCTGGGGATCGGGTGTCTCTCTGCCCTTTTAAGCTTGTTTTGCAACAAGGACAGTTGTGGGTAGGAGCTGTAAGGGGGGGCGGGAGGGGGGAGGTTATGAGATGACTCTGTCTGTGGGAAGATAATTTTTACCTTATGATGACAATTTCTACGCCCCTATAATTAAAATTTAACAAAAAGTCTCATCACAGGAGAGTTTGGGATTCTAGGACAGAAAGTCTTCTACTCTTAACCCAGAGTTCCCTTCTCTGAGCAGTTTCACAACAGGCCCAAAGATCTACACCATGGTCAGATCCAGGCTTTTTAAAAAAATCTTTTTTATTTGTTTATTTATTGAGTTAGGGTCTCACTCTGTCACCCAGGCTGGAGTGCAGTGGCATCATCACAACTCACTGCAGCCTCAACCTTCTGGGCTCAGGTGATCCTCCCTTCCTCAGCCTCTTGAGTATCTGGAACTACAGGTGCATGTCACCATGCCCAGCTAAAATTTTGATCTTTTTTTTTTTAGAGACAAGGTCTCACTATGTTGCCCAGGCTGGTCTCAAACAGTTCTCCTGCTTTGGCTACTCAGAGTTCTGGGATTGTAGCCGTAAGCCACTGCACCCACCTAGACTTTTTTAAAAACTCAGTAGAAAAATAATTCAGTACATGATGTATCTCTCTCTACATTCCCCATGTATTCAAAGGTCAACTTTGTTAATGAGCATGCTTACACGGTTGCTCTACATCCTTCTTAGTGTTCTGCCTTTCCTGTGTACTTTCTTCTATTCTGCTTATGAAATTCACTTACCACTTTGAATAGCAGCTGTAGTTATTGTTACATAACAAACCCACTTGCTTAACTGTGTTCTTCTTTTGTACATTTGCATTGTTTTAGTTTTTCTGTTTTCTATTTCTGTAGTGAATATCTTTATACAAATTACTTTGTTCATTTGGGCTATTTTCTCATGGAAATAAATATACCCACAATATATTTACCAAGAAGGTGCAAACAGTTTTATAGATCTTGATTGTTCTCTAAAAAGACTAAGACATTTTGTATCACCATCAGCAGTAAGCATGCCTGGTTGTATTGGATTTTACTACTTTATTATTTTTGATAGTTTGAAGCTGTATAAATGCTATAAGATACTTTATTTACAGTGTCTTTCATAACTGTGGAATCTGTGCTCTTTTTCTATGTAAAAACCTTTGCTTCCTGTTCATTTAGTTTTAACCATGTACCAATGGAAACTGGGAATTTTTTTTTTTTTTTTGTCAGAGTCTCACTCTCTCACCTAGACTGGAGTGCAGTGGTACGCTCACAGCCTCGACCTGCTGGGCTCAGACGATTCTTTCGCCTCAGCCTTCCAAGTAGCTAGAACTACAGGCACACGCCACCATGCCTGGCTAATTTTTTTGTTTGTTTGTATATTGTAGAGATGAGGTCTCATCAAGTTGCCCAGGCTGGTCTCGAACCCCTGGACTCAGGCAGTACTCTCACCTCGGCTTCCCAAAGTGCTGGGATTACAGGCTTGAGCCACTGTACCCAGTGAAACTGGGAATATATATTTTTTGTGTGTATCCCATAATGAGGATTGGTCATTTGCTTTTTTAGTGTATTGCTTTCTTTTGGGTATTCATGTCTTTACACAGTAGGGAAATGTTCAAAATATTTATTTGAACATGTTCACCTTATTTCTGATGCTATTTGATAGTCATACAAGTTCTTGCTATTCCTGGGTTAAACTATTTACCTTTCTTTCTTAGTTTTTAAAAAATAGGATTTAAAAATATGCTAATCTTTGGGACTGGGTATGGTAGCTCATACCTGTAATCCCAGCACTTTGGGAGGCCAAGGAGAGAGGATTGAGCCCAGCAGTTTGAGACCAGCCTGGACAACATGATGAGGCCTTGTCTCTACAATAAATTTTAAAAAATTAGCGGTGTGGTGTGGTGGTTTGTACCTGTAGTCCCAGCTACTTAGGATATATATATATGGGGGTGGATAGGTTTCTCTCAAATGGAACTTGACATGTATTGATGTTTATGTTGATACATTTTCAGTTCAGGCTCATTTTCTTAGTTTTTCTTGTGATGTCTTGGCATCGCCAGCCATTTCTCTTCTCTCGCATCTCTGATTCCACAGTGATGCATACACTGGCTCCCCTTCCCACGCCCACCTTCTCTGCGATGCGACTCACTGTGTGATTTCCCATGACTTGGTAATACCCTCTGAATGTATCTCTGGCAGTATTCATTCTTTATTCTAGTACATCAGTTCTGCACCTTCAAGTTTTTGCTGCTGTGTTTAGTTCTTTCATGGAACTGGCAGGTTTGACTCTCTTCCAGCGTGGAGCCATGAAACGTGGCCCTCAGATCCCCTGCTGCAGGGAGTGTGCTGAGCAGTGGTCCAGCTGCCACGCTCCAAGTCCACCACAGGTCTGTACTGAGGCCACATGTCTCAGTCTGTTTAGGTTGCTACCACAAAGTGCCACAGACTGAGTGGCTTATGAACAACAGAGATACATTTCTTCAGTTCTAGAGGCTGGAAGTCTAAGATCAACATGGTCAGGTTCTGACCTCTGCTAGGGCAGACTGTCGACTTCTTGGTGCATCCTAACACAGAACAAAGGGGTAAGAGCACTCTCTGGGGTCCCTTTTCTTTCTTTTTTTTTTTTTGAGTTGGAGTCTCACTCCATCACCCAGGCTGGAGTATAGTGGCACACTCACAGCCACCCCAGCATCGACCTGCTGGGCTCTGGCAGCCCTTCTGCCTCAGCCTTCCAGGTAGCTGGAACTACAGGCACGCACTACCACGTCCGGCTAATTTTTTGATTTATTGTGGAGATGAGGTCTCACCAAGTTGCCCAGGCTGTTCTCAAACCCATGGGCTTAGGCAATCCCCTCACCTTGGCCTCCCAAAGTGCTGGGATTACAGACTTGAGCCACTGTGCCCGGCCTGGAGTCCCTTTTCTAAGTGCACTAATCCCATACACAAGGGCTCTACACTCACGACCTAATTGCTCCCCAAGTCCACCTCATTCCATTACACCGGGGCTTAGGATTTCAACATCTGAATTCTGAGGGGATATAAACATTCAGTCCATGGTACCACGCTTCCCTGAGCTGTCTCCAGTCTGGGTCTGAATATAGCAGGCTTGTTCCCACCAGCTGCAGACTCCTGACTAGTGACCTTGGCCTGGTAAAAACTGTCCTAGAGCTGTGCTGCAGTCTGAGACTGTCCCTACCCCGCCCTTCTTGCCTTTCCTCTGCCACAGGGTGAGGCCTGCGTCCAGGTGTTACAGCTGTCCTGGCTCTCCAGCACTCCTCATTTTCTGTCACCGTCGTTTTCGCCCATAAGTCGTTCCACTTCTAGTCCCTGTCTTGGTGTCTGCTTCTGAGAGGACCTGAACTAACACATCCAACATCATCGCATCTTGAAGTTTTGCAGCCATTACTTTTAGTGTCTTTTAAAAGTACCGTCTATCCTCCTCTTTTACGCATTTAGCGTCCGCAGCTTGCTGCTCGCTCTTAGAGTGGGGCCCCTAAACCAGTGTTTTTCTTTTCTTTCTTTTTTTTTTTTTGATTTATTGTAGAGATGAAGTCTCACCAAGTTGCCCAGGCTGGTCTCAAACCTGTGGGCTCAGGCATCCTCTCACCTCGGCCTCCCAAAGTGCTGGTGGGATTATAGGCATGAACCACCACGCCCAGCCTTAAGCCAGTGTTTTTCAAACTGCAAGTCACAACATGTTAGTGCATCTCAAAATCAACTTAGTAAGTCTTAAAGAAAAGAGAACTCTTCCTCCTCCTCCTCCTCCTCCTCTTCCTCTTCCCCTCCTTCCTCCTCCTTTTCTCCTCTCTTTCCTCCTCCTGCATCTTCTTTCATCGTCTTCTCCTTTCTTCTTCCTTCTTCTTGATCTATCACCCAAGCTGGAGTGCAGTGGCTCAGTCTTGGCTCACTACAGCCTCCACACCCCAAACTCAAGCAATCCTCCCACCTAGCTGGGACTACAGGCACACACCATCACGCCTGACCTAAAATAGAATTTTAAAAATCAGCGTTCAAGCCGGGCTCAATGGCTCAGCCTGTAATCCCGCGCTTTGGGAGGCTGAGGTGAGTGGATTGCCTGAGCCCGCAGGTTCAAGACCCGCCTGGGCAAATTGGCGAGACCTCATCTCTACAATAAATCAAAAAATTAGCCGGGTGTGGTAGTGTGCGCCTGTAGTTCCAGCTACTTGGAAGGCTGAGGCAGAAGGATCGCCGGAGCCCAGCAGGTCGAGGCTGCGGTGGCCGGGAGCGGCCACTGCACTACAGTCTGGGTGACAGAGTGAGACTCCAACTCAAAAAAAAAAAAAAAATCAGAGTTCATTATGTAAAGTGAAGGTCAGTATTGTTTCAGGAGGCTTTTGTTTCAGTGTGTTTTAGAGACTCACTATTAAATATATTTCTTGCTGTAGGCTATAGTCAAAAAAATGTGAAAGCCCTTATTTTAAGCATTCTTTCTACTTCACATTTTTATGTTTTCATAAGAATTTATGCTTTTGATCAAACTTTTCAAGTCATTACATCATGGTCTTATCTATCAGCCAATAAAAGTTCATTTTATGGAGTTGTGTTAATTTATAGGGCCATTTGATTATATTTTGAATCTCCTCCCCTTTTTAAAGAAAAGAATAAGTGGACTATTGGAAAATCTAGTGTCTTATAGTACTGTTCAAATCTAGAAACCATTGAGCATCTGTGGAGAATATTTTGCTGCAGTCACATGCTTATGGGACTTATGTAGGCCAAATATGACTTCACCTGCAAAAGACAAGAGCGTGTGTAAAGTTATGGAAGTATTTCATATAATATCTCTCATGACTGAGGCACAATAGCAGATACAGTATGGATTGAGATTTCAGCATCAAAACATTTCTGTGATCCAAGTACAGGAAACCTATGCAGGTCTCTTGGGCTGTTGGCAGAGGTTCAGCTTGCTACAGACTCCATTATTTAGGAAAAAGAGGCATTTTCTCTTCTCTTGACAAAGGTTTCAAAAAAGTTATGATAAAATTACAGTCAGCTTTACCATTTCCTTTTTTATTTTTAATTTTTTAAGAGACTGAGTCTCACTCTGTCACCCAGGCTAGAGTGTCAGTGGTGTGATTATAGCTCACTGCAGCCTCAAACTCCTGGGCTCAGGCGATCCTTCTGCTTTAGCCTCCCGAGTTGCTGGGACTACAGGCATATGCCACCATATGGGCCGAAGGCCTGAAGAAAGGACATAGTGGAAGACAGACTGTAGCAGATTTTTGCTACAATAAAAAGTTGTTACTTGGCCATGGGTGTTGATTATGTCCTTGATTCAGGAGTCTACATTGTTCTTTATGTTGTTCTTTCTCTAGGACAATGTTTTTGCCAGTTCTAAGGGATTAACTGGTTTTAACATGTCTTCATTTCGCTTCTTTCCAATGTGAATAAGCTGGTATTTTCATGTATATTTTCAGACTTTTCTCTCTGATATATGTACTCTTGGTATTGGAATACAATACCCTGTGCTGTTTATTTCTAGGTTGTTTAATTAAAGATTTCAGTAGAACCAGCAATTTGGGTCACTTCGTTAATTTAGTGTTTTCATGTCTCTTGAGAAGTGGCAGGACATGCCTTTCTATTCTAAATACATCTGTGAAATCCTGGTATCACAAAAGCTTTGACAAAATGTTGATGAGCGTGTTCAATAAAAATTCTCTGTGTTTTCTGGGACACACGTGAAAACTTCCTTGGTGGCTTGTGCCATAGAATTAGATCTGTTCTTTGGTTGTAGCCCATTCTGGCTCCACCCCCACCTCTGCCCTAAGATTTACACCTTTGTCCTCTGCTCCCAGTGCAACTGTCACCTGATAGATGACCAAATAGGCTGGCGGTGGGGATGACAGTGGGGAGAAAGGCAGTCTCTTTGAGACTCAGGCGTTTAAGTCATCCTTAAGCCAGCAATTCTTCTGTGCTCCTCCCAGTCATGTGCACCAAGCCTTTTCCCCTTCTCCCAAACACATCCTGTTGCAGCCTCTCTTGATAGAGCAGGCCTTGACCTGCTTTCACCTAGAGCAGCAGGTGGGGAACACAACTATTTTTCTTCTTCCAGCCCAGAATCCTGGCTCTAGGCTTTGCATCCCTTTGGGAATGACTAGTAATAATGTAGAGTTTCCTCCTGGAGATTTGGAGCAAAGAGATTAAGGCAGTGAGAAGGAATAAGAAAGCATCATAACAGGCCTCTAGAAATCTCTGGATTTACCACCAGGTTGACTGTGCCTTCACACGCGGAATGTGTAGTGGCTTTGCCGACAAGCATGGTGGCCACTTGCCTCATGCGGCTCTCGAGCTCTTGAAATGTAGCTGGCCCCAATTGAAACATGCTGTAAGTGAAAAGTAAACACTGCACACAAAAGGTTTTAAAATTAATAAGATATCCCAATAATTGAAACCACCTATGTAAAATTAATATGGGGCTGTGGGATAAAAGCTGTGGAAGAAAGTGGAACCCTGCAGAGTTGCAGCTGTGGTTAGAAATGGACAGATCTGTTGCTTGTAAGTTTGCTTTCGTTTTTGTTTTTTTTTGCTTTCACTTCCATAGTGAGCAATGGATTATCTTCATATCCCAACCTTGTTGTTACACAACAAGTATAAGTCGCACAAACCTCCTCGGTGGCATCCAGAAGTTTGATCCACTGAAGAGCATGGGTAGCTTTAATCTCTGAGGATCCCACCCCCTGCATTCCTTCCTACTAACCTATCTCTATCTTGGTTCATACCCAGGGCTCAGTAGCTGATGATCTCAGGACTTGCAAGAGCCTCTCTACTGCAAAACCTCTAGCAAGTGTTTGAGATGTTTTTCAGACTGCACTGTGATGAACCCATGACCCCACCCAGACCTGGGACACATACCAAGGAGCTGAGTTCACCAGTCCTGTGACATCTCCCAGAAAGTTGGCTCTGTATACAAAGGCAGTTTCATCCCCCTCATGGCGAACCCCAAGCAGTCATCCCCCATTCCCTAGCCCTCTGCTTACCAAATGATTCCTTTAAAAACCCTAGTCTAAGACTCTCAGGGAGGCATATTTGAGAAACATTTCCTGTCCTCCTCACCCAGGTGCTTTGCGATAAACTCTTTCTCTATGGCCCCAACTGCTGTCAGTGTGTTGGCTTTTCTGTGCAGCAGACATAACCTGGTCAGACTATAATTTTAAGATATTGTTTATGTATCGAAATGATATTACTTTGGGGGTTTGGATAAAATAAATATATTATTAAAATTAGTTTTACCTATTTCTTTTTACTGTGGCTACTAGAAAACTTTAAAGTACATTTATAGCTTGCATTATATTTCTGTTGGATTGTGCTATTATAAACCCTGTCTCAATTTGCATAGGATTTGGAGGGAGCTTAAATTTTGTTATTTATAATCAATTTAAGTATCATGTACTTAATATATAAATCATAAAATGCCCCCCCAAAAAAAGACAGAAAAATGATTCAAAATTCACCCGCAAGGGATTTAAGCTGTGAGGTCCCCAAGCATACTCATTCTGTGTATCCATTTCATGGACTCATTTCTGCTTCATATGCACAGCTAACTCGGAATGACTCACAACATTCTGTGCTTAATCTCTGTGTTGTTGGCAACATCAGTTTGCTTGGGCTTTAAGAGAGAAAGAATTCCAGTGTTTAGGGCAACATGAAGGAACGTGGAGGAGGTTCATGTTGCCTTTTCTTTTAATGTCTAAAGAAAGAACAGAGAAAGAAAAGAGGAAAGAAAGTGTGTTTCCTGGGCAATTGCTCTTTTACTTCAACCCCTCGCCAAGACAGTGTTGGTTTGCGTTGTGCTAATAGCATAAGCTCTGCTCTGTACCATCTCCCAGAATGCAAGCTGGCTTGGTGTTCCAGACAGAGTTTGGCTGGTTTGCTTGCCCAGCTTGGCAAGTCCTCATGGTCTCCGGTTTCAGCTGGCAGAGGACATGGAAGGACAGGGACTGCCTGTGACAGGAGGAGGTGGAACACACTGCTGATCTTGGGCTCTGATCATGGCCCAGGTCATCACCCATTCCCTAGCCCTCTGCCTGCCAAATTATTCCTTTAAAGACCCTAGTCTAAGACCCAGGGGAGGCATATTTGTCTGTTTTGTTTGTTTCTATTTGCACCTGATAGCCAACACCATCGTTTAAGATTATTTTCCTTTTTCTTCAATTTAGACTTGCCCTATAGTTCTGTACTTCTGTACCTACGTAATGCCTCATGTTACCTCTTCATCACATTTCCACTTTCCTTAGCTCCCAGAAGCATCTGGGAAAATACATTTCCCCTTGGTTTGGTTATCCCAAATTTATATTAATTAACTTTTATTTTTTGAGTCGGAGTCTCACTCTGTCACTCGGGCTGGAGTGCAGTGGCATGCTCACAGCTCCCGCAGCCTCAACCTGCTGGGCTCAGGTGATCCTTCCACCTCAGCCTTCCAAGAAGCTAGAACTACAGGTGTGCGCCACCACACCTGGCTAATCTATAAAATTTTTTGCAAGGACGAGATCTCGCCAAGTTGCTCCAGCTGGTCTTGAAACCCTGGGCTCAGCCAGTCCTCTCTCCTCCACCTCCCAAGGTGCTGGGATTATAGGCATGAGCCACTGTACCCAGCTATATTGATTCACTTTTGACCAAACACCCTGGGGATTTTGATCCAGGTAACCTAGGAAGTTGAAGAAAAAGATACTGAGACTCCTTACCTTTTGATAGCAAATGCCTTTTGATAGCATTCATGTAGCTGAATAGTCTTGAGGCCACGGGTAATAATATTGCCTTTTGGGGAAGAGAAAGACCAGATCACGGAAAGATTGAACTTTCCTCTTGACCTATAGTTGTGATTTGTTATATTGCAGGGAGAAAATATCAGACACACAAAAAGACTGGAAATTCTTTGAGGTGAGTCACTTACGCTTTGGGGCTTTTCTCTCTGACATGAAACATGATATATAGCAATGACCATAGCCGTTTGTCGGGCATCTATTTATTTATTTATACTTTGTTTATTTTTGAGTCAGAGTCTCTGTCACCCAGGCTGGAGTGCAGTGGCACACTCATGGCCACCACAGCCTTGATCTGCTGGACTCAGGCAATCCTTCCCTCTCAGCTTTACAAGTGGCTGGGACTACAGGCACTTGCCACCAGGCCTGGCTAATTTTTTGATTTATTGTAGAGACAGGGTCTCGCTATGTTACCCAGACTGGTCTCAAACTCCTGGGTTCAAGCGATCCTCCCACCTTGGCCTCCTAAAGTGCTGGGATTACAGTCATGAGCCACTGTGCCCAGCCAGCCATTTATTTTTAGTGAATATCCTTTCTAAAAAGGGTGCTAATGAGCTGTACACTACATCTTACATTTTTGGTCTGATTTTCCTCCTGCAAAGGTAAGTACATGTATAACTTTGCCCGGCTTTTCGAGAATATTGAGAAATTGGGTTCTCTGGGTTTGGGTCTATTTGGCAGTGTTACAGAGACATGTGGGAGTTTTCCATATCACAGAGGGGATTGTGATCCTTGTCTGTTTTTTGTCGTAGTCTTTTTACACTTTCTGTACATATGTGGCTTGGATTGTCTTCCGACGTCAGCACTTGACAGAGATTGAGGAAGAAATAGGGAGGCTCTTTCGTACCAATATGTTCAACATTCCTCGAAGGAAGCGTGAAGATGAGGAGTCAGGAGGGGAAAAGAAACGCATGACTTTTGTACAATTCAGGTATGACCTTTTGACTTGCCTAAGCTTAAGGACATTTCTAGAAAACAGGATGATGTGACCTAAATGCCACCTGTCTGTCTCCACAGGAGAATGATGGCAAAACGCCCAGCGATTAAAAAAGCCATTAACATGCGCTCTCCGGTCATATCTACGCTGCTGCCATCCCTCAGGGAAAAAGCTCAGAATGTCTTTGAGAAAAAGTATCATCAAGTAGGCATCAAACTTCCAGCCCAGATGCAAGAGCACATGGAATGTCTGGACTCTGTGCCCATGCCAGTGTAAGTGGCCCAGGGAGGAGAGAGGAGGGCCCTGAGTGTGGCTTTCTAGGTGTGGCCAGGATGGGGTGGGGTGCAGGTATCATACCTCTCCAGGGAGTGACAGCCCCTGTGTTCCCACCTCTGCCCTGCTCCTCTGGGTTTCCATTCCAGAGCATCTCGGGGCATACACATCTAGACTTGGGAGGGGGGAATTGCTAGAAAGTTTTGCTAGACTCCAAATCTAGTTTGTGAAAGTTTTGTTTGTTTTTAAGACTGAGGCTTTTCTATTTGGGAAATGTGGTAAGGGCTAGTTCAAAATCTTGCTAAGGATCAAGTTTTGGACCCACAATGGTAGTTCATGAAAACAGGGAAAGCTTTTAAAAATTGTGTTTGTGTATGTGTGTGTGTGTGTGTGTGTGTGTGTATGTGTGTGTGTGTTTTACACACAGGTGCACATGCAAAAACACAATCACAACTGCAGCCCTCTGTCTCCATCTTGAACCTCACTGCTTCAGCTATGTCAGTCAAGAGGATGCTAGGTGGAGTATGGCACAAAACTTGTGGGCTTTTTGATTTGACCCTGAAATGATTTTCAGAGCAGCCAACAAAGTTTTAAAACAGAGTTTATTAGAGAAACATAGAAGAGTGTGCCTGGCACAGATGTCTTGGAGAAAGACTGAGTTTTTGCTTTTGACAAAGGGTCTGATAAATTTTCACAATAATTGATATGCTAAAAAGGGTAGAACACAGGTAACCACTGCAGAGAGAATGCCATCTCTCAGTCTCTGATGAGCAGAGAGGTGATCTTTTCCAGATAAGCGTTTTGCCTTTGTAGGAGACTTGCCAGACTTGTGAATACATAAGTTCATGAGCTAAAGAGTGGGCTTATTATAATTTCTATGACTTTTGACTCCTGGTCTGAGAACCACCTTGATGGAGTTTTCCTTTGGTGAGCTGAGGAGGTAGGGTAGAATTGAATTTATATTCCTGCCCAAAGGGCAGTTTGGCCTGCCCATAAGTTATCTGGATGCTTTCTTCCTAAAAACTGTCTATAAGAAATATGTCTCTGTATGTCCAACCTACCCTGACTACACTGCCTCAATTCTCTTCCCAGAGTTGGCATCCTGGGGGAGCCTCGACGTCTCTTCAACCCCCATACCCTCATCCCCCTTGAACCAGAAGAAAACAGAAAACCGTCTGGGAGACACTCTTCCCTGATAGAAAGAAATAACATGAGGATTCAGGATACCCTGGACTTAGTCATGAGAACACTATCCTCTCATGCATTTCCTAAATAATCTGGTACGTTCTACTTCTATAATGAAGTCCCTGAATTTGAAGTAAACGACTTGGACTTCATCACTTAATGCAGGACTAATATTTGTTATTATTATTAAACTTTTAGAGTTTTGTTAAAAGTTCAACAACAGACTATTAAAGTATTCCAGAAAGCTTTTGAAAGCTCATTTTTCTATTTTTAGTAGTTTATTATTTATTTATTTCCTTGACTTCTACGTGTTCCAATGTATTGGAACATTTTTTTCCCCATGTTTTAGTGTACTAGTGAAGAAACATTCTGTTTATTCATCTCTAAGTTCATTTTTGCCTTATGAGAGAGTATCTTTGGTACATGTGAAAACAGAATCTCATAATCAAAAAATAGTTAAGACTTTTGAACATTAAACCTCTTTCTATGGCTACGTGAGTGTAGTTAGCTGAGTTCTCTGACTCAGGGTCTCTCAAAAGGCTTCAATCAACATGGCAACCTGGGTCAAAGCCATTTCTCTCTCTCTCTTTTTTTTTTTTGAGTTAGAGTCTCACTCTGTCGCCCAGGCTGAAGTGCAGTGGCTCGCTTACGGCCACCCTGGCATCTACCTGCTGGGCCCTGGCGATCCTTCCACCTCAGCCTTCCAGGTAGCCAGAACTATAGGTATGCGCTACCTTGACCGCTAATTTTTGATTTATTGTAGAGACAAGGACTCACCATGTTGCCCAGCCTGTCTTGAACCCATGGACTCAGGCAATTCTCTTACCTCAGCCTTCCAAAGTGCTGGGATTACAGGCTTGAGCCACCGTGCCCGACCATCGAAGCCATTTCGAGGCTCAAGTTTACTCTGCTTTCAGTGACTCACATGGTTGTTGTCAGGATTCATGTCCTCGAGGGCTGTTGGACTGGGGCCCAGGCTCCTCATCAGCTGCAGGCCCAAGGCCTTCCCCAGTTCCTTGCCACCCAGGCCTCTTGGAACAGAACTCACAACATGGCCATTGGTTTCACCAGAGTGAGCTCATAAACAAGGAAGAGAGAATGTGCAAGCAAGGCAAATTACATCACTCCCAGCCTAATGTTGGAACTGGTGTTCTATCACTTGGGCTCTATTCTGTTTCTTAGAAGCAAGTCACAGGTCCAGCCCACTCAGGAGGGGGAGGGGACTATACCAGGTCATGAACACCAGGAGGTGAGGATCCCTGGTGGGGGGGTGTCTTAAAAGACAGCCTGCCACAATGTCAGAGGAGACATAAATGAAGCTGGGAGCCAGGCTCCTTCAAGTTGCTGAGATAAGGCTCTTGTGAGTGTAAAGAGGAAAGGCCAGAGTGTGAGATGTGGCTGGAGAATGGGCAAGAGCCCCATCATGGAAGATTCTAAAAGCATATGATGGATGCACCTAAGAGCAGTGGGAGTTGTCACAGTGTGACTGTACAGTTTGTGTTTAGCACAAAGGCACCCATCAAGGGAGTGGATGGAGGCTGAAATGCAAATATCTTGGCCTGAGTCTGGATCTTTCTGGGGGTGGGGGCTGTCACTTTTTGTAATTCACAAATCAGCAGTCTCAAATGGGTACCCTTTGATGATTTTTGTTTTTATGTTTTAATTTTAAAGATGGGTACAATTCAGGGTTACATACACAACTGGTTATTGTACAGGTAAAGTTTGGGCCTTACTTTGACCCCCGCTTCACCTGATTTGAGATCAGGTACCCTTATGGATGAAGTGTCCCTCCCAACCCCCCAGCAGTTTCTCACTATTGCCAGTCCCTTTCTTATAGTATTATGATAATTGTTCAAGTATCTGCTTATGAGTGAGAACATGTGATACTCAGTTTTTTGTTTCTGTGATAGATCACCCAGTACTATAGACTCTAAGTCCATCCAAGTTGCTGCAAAGTTCATAATTTTGTCCTTTTTTATGGCTGCATAATATTCCATTGTGTATATGAACCACATTTTAAAACTCCAGTCCACTTTCAATGGGCAGCATGGTTGGTTCCATGTTTTTGCTGTTGTGAATAATGCTACAATAAACATGCGTGTGCAGGTATCTTTTTCATAGAGTGATTTGAGTTCCTCCAGGTATATTCCCAGAAGGGGGATTGTTGAGTTATATGGGATGTCAATTTTTAGATCTTTTAGGAATCGCCACACTGTTTTCTACAGAGGATGTGCTAGTTTACACTCCCACCAACAGTGTAGAACTGTTCTCTTTTCCCTACATCCTCTCCAGCATCTGTTTTTTGAGTTATTGATGATGGCCATCCTTACTGGAGTTAGGTGATATCTCAGTGTGGTTTTAATTTGCATCTCTCTGATGACTAGTGAGGCTGAGCATTTTTTAATGTATTTGTTGGCTGCTCGTATGTCTTCTTCTGTGAAGTGTCTATTCATATCTTTTGCCCACTTTTTAATGGAGCTGTTTGCTTTTTTCTTTTCGGCACATTTGAGTTCCTTGTAGATCCTAGATGTTAGGCCTTTCTCAGATATACAGTTGGCAAATATTTTTTCCCAGTCTGTGGGCTGTCTCCCTGCTCTCATGTTGGTTTCTTTTGCTTTGCAGAGGGTTTTCAGTTTGATGAGGTCCTACTTGTCCATCTTATTTCTTATGGCATGGGCATTTTGGGTTTTGATCAGGAATTAGTTGCCAGTTCCAATTTCCATAAGGGTGTCTCTTGCATTTTCTAAGGTTCTTATAGTTTGAGGTTTTATGTTTAGGTCTTTGAACCATTTAGAGTTGATTTTTGTGTATAGTGATAGGTAGAGCTCTTGTTTTAATCTTCTGCATATGGTCAGCTAGTTTTCCCAGCACCATTTACAGAATAAGTTCTCCTCTCCCAGTGGTTGTTAGTGGAGGCTTTGTCAAAGATGAGTTGGTTGAGAAATTGAGGCTTTTCTTCTGGAATCTGTTGGTCTATATGTCTGTTCTTGTACCAATTCCAGGCTGTTTTGATTATTGTAGATTTAAAATAAAGTTTAAAGTCTGGAAGTGTGATATATCCTGCTTTGGTTTTTTGTTTGTTTGTTTGTTTTTGTTGTTTGGTTTTTTGGTTTTTTTTTTTTTGCTGAGGATTGTTTTGGCTACTCGTGGTCATTTATGTTTCCATATGAATTTCTGTATTGTCATTTCCAGGTCTGAGAAGAATGATGCTGGTAACTTCATGGGTATTGCATTGACTCTGTAGATTGCTTTTGGTAGGATGGACATCTTAACAATGTTGATTTTTCCTATTCATGAGCATGGAATATTTTTCCATTTGTTTGTGTCTTCTTGGATTTCTTTGAGCAGTGTTTTGTAGTTCTCATTGTAAAGGTCTTTCACTTGTCTGGTTAGGAAGATGCCGGGGTATTTCATCTTTTTTGTTGCTATTGTAAATGGGATCATGCTTTTTATTTGGTTCTCTGCCTGTTTGTTGTTGGTGTATAAGACTGCGACTGTCTTTTGCACATTGATTTTGTACCCTGAGACTGCCAAAATCCTTTATCAGTGCAAGAAGGTTTTTGACAGATTCTCTTGGATTTTCGGGTATAGAACCATATTGTCAGCAAAGAGGCTTCCTCTTTTCCTATTTGGATGCCCCTGATTTCCTTCTTTTGTCTGATTATTGTAGATAGGAACCAACACTAAGTTGAACAGGAGAGGTGAAAGTGGGCAGCCTTGTCTTATTCTGGTTTTCAGGGAAAATGCTTCCAATTTTTGTCCATTTAGCAATATGTTGGCTGTGGGTTTATTGTAGATGGCTTCTGCTGTTTTGAGGTATGTTCCCTCTATGCCTAGGCCCTTTGATGATGTTGTTAAATCTTACTGAGACATTTTTCAAATTCAAAATATTAAGCAATTAAAAGAATAAAAAGACAAACTATAGGCTGGGAGAAAATATTTGCAAAACACATGTCTGATACAGGATTTATATACAAAATATACAAATAACTCATAAAACTTACTAAGTTAAAAACAACCCAATAAACAAAGGGGTAAGGTCTGAACAGACACCTCACCAAAGAAAATACACAGATGACAAGCATTTGAAGAAATGCTCAATATCATTTATCATTAGGGAATGCAAGTTAAAACAACAATGAGATACCACTATACACTTCTCAGAATGGCTAAAACAGAAAAAAACAAAAACAAAAAATGACAATACCAAATGCTGGTGAAGATGTGGAACAAGGGGAACTCTTATTCATTGCTGATGGTAATAAAAAATGATACCCTAGAAGTCAATTTGGAAGTGTCTTACAAAGCTAAGCATAACCATCCACACGAAAACTTGCATGTGAATGTTTATAAAGCAATATAATTTTTTTTTTTTTTTTGCAAAGGCTTTATGGGGAACTGGGGGAAAGGCTCAGTCCTTCTTGGCAGCCACCTTCCTCATGGCGGCCAGGACATTGCTCAGCTTCTCTCACTTCCTCTTGGTGCAGATGTATATCTCTACCCATTTCTTGATGAACTTGAGCACCCGTCTGTCCTTGGAAACCTTGAGCAGCTCCATGGTGCCCCGCTTGTGCAGGGCAAAGCCACACGTCTCTCAGATCATGCCCCTATTGGATCATGTTCCACAGGAACTTGGTGTGCTTGGTCAGGTACCCGTGGTGGCGGCTCACATTCTTGGTCACCTGGTGGCCCTTGTTGAGGCCCACAGCCATGGGGGAGTGCAGAGCCATGGTTGTTGTTCTCCCTATGAAGCAATATAATTTCATAATCACCAAAAGCTGATGCAACCAAGATACCCTTTAATGGTTGAATTGGTAAAGTATGATACATCCATACAACAGAATGCTATTTGGCAACAATAAAGAATGAGCTGTCAAGTCATGTAAAAACATGGATGCATGTTAAATTGTGAAGGAAAAGAAACCAGTCTGCTCATACTGTGTGATTCCAATGATATGACATTCTAGAAAGGGCAAAACTATAGAGATAGTAAACAGATTGGGTGTTCAGGCAGGGAAGAGGATTGAATAGGTGAAGGAAGCAATTTTTTTAAGGTAGTGAAACTTTTGTGTGATATTGTAATGAACACATAGCACTATGCGTTTGTCAAGACTCACAGAACTTTTTTTTTTTAATTTTTTTTTTTTTTTGAGTTGGAGTCTTACTCCATCGCCCAGGCTGGAGTGCAGTGGCATGTTCATGGCTACCCCAGCGTTGACCTGCTAGGCTCCAGCGATCCTTCTGCCTCAGCCTTCCAAATGGTCGCAACTATAGGCACAGGCTACTATGCCCAGTTAAGTTTTTTGATTTATTGTAGACACAAGTTCTCATCAAGTTGCCCAGGCTGGCCTCGAACCCCTGGGCTCAGGCAGTACTCTTGCCTCGGCCTCCCAAATTCCTGGGATTACAGGCTTGAGCCACCACACCCGGCCAGAACCCACAGAACTTGACCGCATGAAGGGCGAAGTTTAATGTATACACATTTTTAAAAAATCATTTGAAAGGTAAGGAAGTTCCAAATTCCAATGGAGGACAGAATGTGACAAAATGACATAACTATTTTAAAAATAGACTCACTGAAGGGGATGGAAGTAGATGGTGCTGAGCTAAGTAACTCTGGGAATGAGCGGAGTTGTGAGACAGAAGGTAAAAGGAACTGTGCACAAGCATGGGACTCTAGCTGAGAAGGTTGTTTCCCATGGGGGTATGTGTAACCCTTCTGTTGTGCTATGCATGTATACCAGAATCGAACAGTTAAGCAGATGGATGGCAGATGGTGGGAGCAGGGTTTCTCACTGTAGGAGTGGGAGGTTACAGACACACAAGGAGAGGAGGCGAGAATAATCCATCTGGTAATGGATTGGAGTTGGAGACCTCACTATGAACTCATGTTCAGTTTACGATAGTGATTATATATCTAAACATTTACATGTTTGTGTTATACGCAGGTTAGTATATACACATATATTTCCTTGCTTCTCAAACCTGAAAGGACCTAGAAACAACAACACCTAGTAACCCAGTGGCAATGAGCACACCAAGCCCCCAGATCTTGTTTCTTTTTCTTTTCTTTTTTTTTTTTTGTCAGAGTCTCACTCTGTTGACCAGCCTGGAATGCAGTGGCATGATCACAGTTCACCACAGCCTCAATCTCCTCGGCTCAGGTGATCCTCCCACCTCAGGCCTCCCGAGTAGCTGAGACTATAGGCACATACCACCACACTTGGCTAACTTTTTAATTTTTTTGTAGAGACAAGGTATCACTATATTACCCAGGCTGATCTTGAACTCCTGGGCTCAAGCAATCCTCCTGTCTTGGCCTCCCAAAGTGCTAGTATTACAGACTGGGATTATATGCCCAGCCCAGATCATAACACCATTCTCATAAAAGGACTCAGGGCTCCCAGCGAAATGGCTGGTTATAAGAATAAGGCAGAGCTGGGCTCGGTGGCTCAGCCTGTAATCCCGCGCCTTTGGGAGGCTGAGG
>NW_007034719.1:0-34051 GCF_000164805.1 Carlito syrichta
GGCCGTCCGGGGCGGCGCGCTCCCGCGCTGGGGGCGGGGCCGCCGGCCGGGGGCGGGGCCGCGCTGCCTGGGCCTCGTGCCGCTTGGCCCCCTCGCCGACTTGCTGTGACCCCAAGAGCCCGTCTTGCTGGCGGGGGTCGGGTGTGAGGCTGAGAGGAGACAGCACAGATCTTTCCGAGCCAGGACATGGCGGTCCGAAAAGATTCATTTTGCTTAGCAGTGGAAACGAGATTCTTCGCAAACAGATTTTTGTTTTTCTCATCGATGTCGGCATCACTGTCACAGGATTTCTCAGCCCTGTTCAAATTTGGGGCCAGATCATCCGGAGATCGTTGTGAGAGGCTGCCCGTTGCATCGCAGGGTGCAGCCGTGTCCCTGTTCTTCAGCCGGAGGCCAGGAATGTACCTCAGTTGTGACAACCAAAAATGCCGGCAGCTGTTGCTAAGTGCGCCCTGCGACTCAGAAATCCTCTCCAGTTGAGAATCAGTGCACAGTTTTCTGGCCAGAGGATATACTTACAAGTTAAAATACTTCCACACCTGGTGCATGGACAGGCTACTGTTGTTTGCTTATCAAACAGAAACATCGCCAGAGTTCATCTACAAATGAAGAGGGGATCAGAAAGAAGAAAAGGAAATGTACAATAATTTCAGGACCGCTGTTTGGTTTTCTGTTTTGGATTTCTGAATGAACTAATTGAGAAGGGGTTGGTAAACTGTCTCTAGGGAGGGGAAATCTAATAAGGCATCAAAAAAAAAAAAAGAAAATCTTGATATCCCTATATCATAGTTAAAGGAAAAAATAGCAAAGTATATTTAAATAGAAATCCAAAACAGCAAGTATAAGCATAAATGAAGAGAGAAAAGCAAAAAAACTCAACTTCAGTTGATTTGACAATTTAGATTTCATCTCTAACATAGCAGTTTGTAGAATCTTAATTTTATCAGTAACATTTGGCATCTGATTAATAAACCAGGAACTCTACTTACTTTCCTATTGTCTACAAAATTATTGTGTTTACCTTTAACAAAGACATACAGTTGGTTTCTTTTGTCTTTATTTTATTTCATAAACAGATAGATGTATAATAGCTTTCTGTCTTACAACCTTTCATATGTACCTCTTACCGTCAATTGGGACTTCATTAGTGGATTTTAAATGAGTGATGTGCATTAAAATAGTTTCCTGAAATTCTCATTTTGTTAATTATTATTAGGTGTTAATAAAGTCTTTTCAAAATAAGTCAACTAAAATATTAAAACCAGGAAAGAAAGTTTTTAAAAAATCTGCAAATAGAATCAAGTAACAGGACACTAACTTGCATTGACATACCATGTCATACTTTACAAAATGAATTCACAGATGTTATTTCATCCTCAAAACAGTTTGCCCAGAGATACACAGCTGGAAAGTAAGTGGCTTATAACCTAGTAAGGGACATGAACCTAGATTTCATGACTGAATCAGTTTTTGTCACTATGCTATACTGCCTCTTCAACATAGGTATTATCTGTAAATTCTACTTCAGAAAATTTTACATTAACCTTAGAGTCTACTGTGGGAAGAATAAAGACAGACTGCTGATCAGAATCCAGAAAAATAATGAGTTATATGTGTGAGTTTCTTTATCTGAAAATTAAGATGGTATCATTTATATCTATCAGCCCAGTGTGAAAATTAGAATCATCAGTGGGACTGATTTGGTGTTAGTCAAGAGGAAAAATGTTATTTCAAAAGATGCTCTGAACATTCTAGCATTAGGGAAGAGGACTATAACCCCCTTTTTCGCAGGAGCTTTGATATGTGAGCTAATGTTTTTATGAGCTATTTCCAAAGTAAAACCAGGGATACTAGCACGAGGAGTGTTAAAATTGTAAACTTCATGTTAATTTTGGTGAGTAGAAAGGCGAAGCAAGACAAATTGGTTTAAAACGAGGCTTATTTTCTCTCTGATGCATTTTCTTTGGTTAACTTTATTTTTTGAGGTTTACCATGCTTTTTATTAATATACTCAGTAAAGTGAAAAGTTGTGTACCCGTATAGAACACAATGATTTTAATAACTTGTTTTTACAAATCTGAATTAATTATTTTTACCAGTTCACATGGTATTTTCACAAAATATTAAATCAGTATTCTTCCACAGCATTGTACAAGAGATGGTGATGAGTAACACTGAGTTTAAGAAAATACAATAGCCGGGCTCGGTGGCTCAGCCTGTAATCCCGTGCCTTTGGGAGGTTGAGGTGAGTGGATTGCCTGAACCTGTGGGTTCGAGACCCGCCTGGGCAGTGAGACCTCATCTCTACAATAAATCAAAAAATCAGCCGGGCGTGGTAGCGCGTGCCTGTAGTTCCGGCTACTTGGAAGGCTGAGGCGGAAGGATCGCCTGAGCCCAGCAGGTTGAGGCTGCGGTGGCCGGGAGCGGCCACTGCGCTCCAGTCTGGGCGACGGAGTGAGACTCCAACTCAAAAAAAAAGAAAAAGAAAGAAAATACAATATCCTTTCGTTAAAATTTCAACTGATCTATTTTGATTACTTTAAATCCTAAACCTGAAATATGCTGTACTGATGACTAGTTTACAATGAAAATAATTTATATAAAATGTTTTATACTTAAAATGTAAAATTGTATTTCACATTGTGTATGATTTTTGCCTTTATATCTAGTTATGATGTCTGCTTTTCGAATTACAGTCTGCTGCAAATTCTGAGACTTCAAATTCAACCATCTCCAGAGAGGCCAGCACCCAGTCCTCATCAGCTACGACCAGCCAAGGCTATGTTTTACCAGAAGGCAAAATCATGCCAAACAGCATATTTGTTGGTGGAATTGATATTAGGGTATTGAATTCATATCTCATTTTTACCTTAAAATGCATTGTGAATAATGGGATTTGGGCACTGTTATCATACAAACTTGTTATTTTTGTACTTAACCCAGTTTCAGAATTGGCTTTATGCTTAACCCATAGGTATTAAAAATATCTTTGACAGAGCTACAGGTCATTTGGGAATACATGGAGGAGAAACTTTCATGACATCAAACCTTTTTTATAGTAGAGTTGAAAATTTTGAATGCTGAGTTTTTACTCTTGAATTTTGATTATTTTTCTTAGATGGATGAAACTGAAATTAGGAGTTTTTTTGCTAGATATGGTTCAGTGAAAGAAGTGAAGATAATCACAGATCGAACTGGTGTGTCTAAAGGGTGAGTGAAGCACGTTTATTATAAATTGTCAAAAAATATCTGAGTTCTAGCGCCTACAGAATATCAAGGAGAAGTCTTCAAGACTGATATTCTGACACTTGTATAAACGAAACTTGTTTTCATTTCTTTCATGTAGAGGACAAGTTTGTTATTAACTCTTATTGAATCATTTTTCTGATGTTTTTAAGTATTTCTCATCTTTATTTCACACAAGTGGATTAATCAGTTTTATCAAAGAATTGTTTTCTTTGTACATTTCACAGTATCTTAAATTTCAAGTGTCTCACCTTAGGTAATAAGTTAAATTCAGGTTCACAAATATGAATTCTTTGTTAATAAGGTTTCCATACTATCTTGTCTTAGCCTTAGCACATTTTGACACAGATAAGTTTAAGAAAACAAAAAGCAGGAAGTAGTATTTATAGAGGATCTATCCTGTGTGTATTACAGATACTCATTGTAGTATATTTATCTTTTATCATCACTTCTGTAGATTATTTTATAGAATACTAGAGGTTCTGAACCATGTACTGTATGGTGATGATTATATACTTCATTGTCTGCCTTTCTAGCTATGGATTTGTTTCATTTTATAATGACGTGGATGTGCAGAAGATAGTAGAAGTAAGTAATCTTGTGGAAAAATCTCTTATTGATGCAGTTTTTATTCTTGAGTGACATACTCAATCTGGTGTAAAATTTGGAGAAAGCTACATTTTCTGTTTAAGACCCAAACTTAAGAGTAATCTTACATAACTTGCCAGATCTTGTTTGTTTTTGACTGGGCACATAGGTTCGTGAACAAGATGCAGAAAGGGTTGGAGACAGGGTGATGAAAGGTTTTTTGATCCAGCTTCATTTGATACCTTTTGACACTTTGCTTAGAGTAGTGAGGTAGCTTTATGATCACATGTTTTGATTTTAGTGTGTACTTACCACTGATCTTCTCTGTTAGTAGGAACTTTAGGGGACTGGGGGTATTTACCCAAGTCTTGGTAGTAAAGACTTGAAAATTAATCTAGTTTTGTTACTGTTTTATTCTCAGTCACAGATAAATTTCCATGGTAAAAAGCTGAAACTGGGCCCTGCAATCAGGAAACAAAATTTATGTGAGTAAAAAAAGAAGTTGTTCTTGTTGACACATGAAGCTTTTTAAAGAACAACAAACAGGCTTTGTTTTCTTTTTACTTTTTAAAAGGTGCTTATCATGTGCAGCCACGTCCTTTGGTTTTTAATCCTCCACCACCACCACCACCACAGTTTCCGAGTGTCTGGAGTAATCCAAACACAGAAACTTATATGCAACCTCCACCCATGATGAATCCTATAACCCAGTATGTTCAGGTAAGAATTACCTACATTGGTGTTCTCTCATACCCTCTGTAGAATTATATCCATGATTTCTATAATAAATGGTAATGTAGTCCCTGTTTGAATATGATTGCTTTTGTTAGAAGTCTCTCATTCTTAAGTGTTCTTTTTGATACAAGCTAAAAATCTCCTACAGGGTTTGTAAGGATTTATCTCTGAAATGACCATTGTAGCCACAAAAAACAAATCTCTTCCTTTTTTCCTCCATATGATACCTCCTAAAATATTTGAAAGCAGCTTTCCTTATGTATCTGCTTCTGAATTTATTCTTCTCTCTGGTTTGCAATTGGTTGAGCTGTTCTTTATCACAGTATAACTGACTTTTTAAAAATCTTTAGACATATCATGTATGCCTATATAGATTGCTGACTTATAGATATATTCTGCTAGATTTCTGATGTATTTTACTATGTCTATAAACTCTGTGAGTTCCTGGCATATAATTTATCCAGTTCTGGTTACTTTAAAGTGGGGTTTGACATGCTATCTCCTATCGATGATAAATAACATTTTCTTCTTAGTTCATTTTACTTCCATGTAAAAGACATTTTCTTTGCTGGAAAAGAAAAACAAAACAATAGTAAAATAGTTCAGCAATGTCTTTCATTTGTTTACATTTTTTATTTACCCCAAATGTGTAGGATATATCTTACTTTTCCTGCTCTATACATGACTAGAAAAAAAGTCCTACTTGTTTCTTTTTTTTTTTTTTTTTTTTTTTTTTTTGAGTTGGAGTCTCACTCTGTCGCCCAGACTGGAGTGTAGTGGCCGCTCCCAGTCACCGCAGCCTCGACCCGCTGGGCTCTGGCGATCCTTCTGCCTCAGCCTTCCAAGTAGCCGGAATTACAGGCACGCGCTACCACGTCCGGCTGATTTTTTGATTTATTGTAGAGATGAGGTCTCGCCAAGTTGCCCAGGTGGGTCTCTAACCCACAGGCTCAGGCAATCCACTCACCTCAGCCTCCCAAAGTCGCGGGACTACAGGCTGAGCCACTGAGCCCAGCACCCTGCTTGTTTCTAACATTTACTTTGAGCCGTTATTAATCTGAGTGTAGTCCTGTATGTTGCTACATTTATGTTTTCAACCAATAGGTATATACTGAAACATACAAGACGTTTTTTGATTAGAGTAGTGAGGTAGCTTTTCTAGTTTTAGATTGTATGTTGCCCTTAATTTTTAGAAATGAAATACAGAAAAGTCCAAAAAAAGGACTTCATGTTACTCCATAATATTGTCAAAGAAACAGGATACTATCTAAAAGTATTTTTACAAAGATATATTAATAGTGCATATATTAATTTAATTTACTTGAAAATCTGCCTTACTAGAGCCTTATCACTAGTGTAAGAAAGAACTTCTGAGTGCAGATAAGTATAAAACAGTAGAGGTAAGGTCAACTTAGGCTGACAGAATCAGTCACTTCCTTTATCACCTGTCCCTTCCTTCTACCCACCAAAAAGACTAACACTTGACCGAATATTTTTTTCTTCACAGAGTCAGTCTTTCATTTAGGATCCTGCATTATTGTATATAGAAAAATAACGAAAAGTTTCATATTTTTGTTATATTGGTAATAATACTCTTTTATAAATTTTTACCTTCTTAATTCATTCTTTGTTTAAACTTTATTTTCAGACATATCCTCCTTACCCAAATTCACCAGTTCAGGTCATCACTGGATATCAGTTGCCTGTATATAATTTTCAGGTAATTGAAGAGGGAACAGATGATTTACTTCAGAATATTTTTGAGGCCCTTAATTTATTTATGTAAATTTCCCAAATAAGTTTGTCGTTTAAAATAGTGAAGTGTGCCCAAAATTTAAGAAAAAGGCTGGGATTGTTTTAGAATTAAAGGCTTATTTATTATTTAGAAATAGTGGAATAATATTTTGACAGGAATGTGCACAGCAAGAACTTTTCTCTAGAACTATTTTCTAAGATTTGGTATTCCCTTCTGTATTTCAACATTTTAAAAAATCTTTGTTGTCAAATAGCTGAAGCATGTAGGCTGACTTCTATAAGGTTTTTAGGAGGATAGGTTGAAATAAAATTTTATCCAATGCTTAGAGCACAGAATTCTATTTATAGTGTTTATTTTAGCTGACTACTGCAAGACAGTAGTTCTCAGAATTTCTTTTCATAGATATATGTCTGTGACCTATAACCATGTCTGTGATAATGAAGTCAAAGAACTACTGTCTTTTAGTTTTCCTGAATGCTAACTCCAGAAAATTGAGGAAAAGGTGAGGTTTATATATGGATGTATTAACAAGGATCTCTCAGGTATTAGAAACATAAAATATTTATTTCTTCCATTCCTTCTTTATTATTATAATAACAAAGGAGCCAGCATGATAAATACTTCAACATTGTCTTTCTCATATCTTTTTGAAAATGTGTGAGGATATTTGAATAATTTTTGTTTTCTTTAAGATGCCACCGCAGTGGCCTGCTGGGGAGCAAAGGAGTTATGTTTTACCTCCGGTAAAGTTGAATTAACCAAATATCCACTTCCTATTCTTTATTTAAAAGTAGTTTCTTGTTTAACTGTGATATATTTCTTGACCTTTTGCCATATCATGTATGCCCATAAATATTTTTAAATGCTCCTTTATGTGTTGCTTTTTGTTAATTTCTTCTTAATCTAATTTTAAACGCCCAGGAGAGAAACTGCTTTTTGTTTCTCAGATTTCTGTGTGCTTAAGCAGTGGTTGGTCAATAAACCCTGATACTTGTTGATAGAATATATAACCCAAGAAAGGTAGTATTGAATATGGATTTAGAATTGACATGTGTCTGCCTAGAATCTGCTTCTGGCTTTGCTGCCCATTCAAAAGTCTATTGAAGAGAGACAGAAATGTTTTGCTGTTAACACTGTTAAAGGTAAAAAGGAATAAAACAAAAGAGAGTGTAATATCTAACACTTTTGAGCGTCTGTCTTTTATCAGAATTGGGTAATTGACTGATAAAATAACAGGTAAAAGTCCAAAGCACTCTCTTAACTACATTTCAATTATGGTGAAGCTTAGAAGGCATTTTAAAGTAAAAGGCTGCCTTACTGCATTTCAGCTCTTCAGTGTAAAACAAAGTTTCTGAAAGTAATTGAATTTCAACACAACATACATTAAAACTTTTAGTATCAGCTCACCATTTTGAAGAAGAGATGGCTTTTAAATGTATCTGTGTGTTTCTTTAATTACACTTTTATTATCTCAAATGTAGGCTTACACAACTGTTAACTACCACTGTAATGAAGTTGACCCAGGAGCTGAAGTTTTGCCAAATGAATGCTCAGTTCATGAAGCTACTTCATCCTCTGGAAATGGCCCACAAAAGGCAAACATCTAATTTTGTTTATTAATATTTATATTTCATAGTTATTTTTCAAGTTTGAGTAATAGTTTTTTGAGAAGTAAGCATTTTTCCTCAAATTTAAGATAGAATCCATAAACTATAGAGCTTAAGTCATTTGCTGATGTTCTGAAGTTAATTAAAGGTTGGTGACCTTTTAGACATCTCCATACTTGGTGTATACATACGGTTCCTGATTCACCAGTCTTTTCCTCCTTTCCAGTTTCATTTGTTTTTTAACAATACTTTAATACATATTGTACCAATATGATTTCACAGAATGCAGTGGACAGGTTTCCTCAAAAATTGTGCTCTTCGAAAGAGAGATTAGTATGAGTTGTATCTACTTTTTCTTTACAAACAATTTCAATATTTACTTAGCTAAATAGTAAAACATTTATTTATGGTATCCTCTTTGTAACATTGTATATGGCAGTAGCTCTCAATGGTTGTGGAATCAGCAGTAATTATTCAAATACTGAAATAGGCAGAGTTTTTATTGTCAGAGCAAATTCCTATAATAACAATGCTGTCACTCTTTATTTTATTTTATTAGAGACAGGGTCTTGCTCTGTTGCTCAGGCTGGAATGCAGTGGCACAATTACAGCTCACCGTAGCCTCAAACTAGCTTAAGCAATCCTCCTGCCTCAGCCTCCCAAGTAGCTGGGACTACAGGCATGCTCCACCGTGCCCAGCTCATCTTTTCATTTTTTGTAGAGACGGGGTCTTGCTATGTGGACCAGGCTGGTCTCAAACTTCTGGCCTCAAGTGATCCTCCCACCTTAGCCTTCCAAAGTAGCTGGGATTACAGGCGTGAGCCACTGCACCCAGCCTTACTATCACTTTTGAGTTTGCACACGTTCTGTTGAATGGGTAGAAGTGTGGAAGTAGTTGATATGCTGGTAATGTGTGTAACACTAGAGGGGTCCCATTGGTATGTGAACTTCATTCATGTATTTCTCAGTGGGAAAAAATGTTGAGAGCTACTGGACCATACAGTGGAAAAAAATTCCCTGACTCAGTACTTGATATTTAAAAATTTGAACACATGATTAAAATAGATTACAGTATAATGATATTGCTAGGTTTTGTCCTGAATAGTTTTTCTTCAAAACACTTGAGTTAACTTGGAGTTTTACTAAATCCAGCTTTTTAAGTCAGTAATCTGTTACTGAGCTTTCTAAAATATGACTTTGATTTGTCAGAAAACTTACATACTGAGTGATATGTAGTAAGAACTATGAATCATGTAAGAATTATTTAGAAAGAAGTGAATATGTTCATTTATCTGCTAGCAAAATTATTAACAGTGAGTAAAATGATTTGTCTTTACATTTCAGAAATCTGTGGACCGAAGCATACAAACAGTGGTATCTTGTCTATTTAATCCGGAGAACAGACTGAGAAACTCTATTGTTACTCAAGATGACTACTTCAAGGTATGAACAAATCAGTATACAGAATAAAAAGCATATTTGTTAGCTTTGAAGTGTCTTTTCCCCTGTAGAATATTTTGATATTACTGAGAGTATTTAATTGAACTTTTGGCATTTGACTAACCCAGTAAACTACTTCGTGGGTTTTACCTGGCGGTGTATTTTATGCTGCTCAATCCTTGATTATAGTATGGTTATCGTTAGGGAAGGATTCTTTAGCAGAAATTTGTAACTGAGAGAGTTCATTAGAAAAGACAGTTGCCTTACTTGACCAAATAGTGAAAAAAATGTAGATATAGAAAGTAGAATTTCAGGCTGGGCACGGTGGCTCAAGCCTGCAATCTCAGCACTTTGGGAGTCTAAGGTGAGTGGATTGTCTGAGCCCGCGGGTTCTAGACCAGCCCAGGGAACTTGGCAGGACCTCATCTCTACAATAAATAAAAAATTAGCCAGGCGTGGTAGCGTGGGCCTGTTGTTCCAGCTACTTGGAAGGCTGAGGCGGAAGGATCCCCGGAGCCCCGTAGGTCGACACTGGGGTGGCGGTGAGCGTGCCACTGCACTCCAGCCTGGGCAATGGAGTGAGACTCCAACTCAAAAAATAAAGAAAAAGAGGCCGGGCCTCGGTAGCTCTGCCTATATTCTCAGCACTTTGAGAAGCTGTGGCGAGAGGATTGCCTGAGCCTGCGGGTTTGAGACCTGCCCGGACAACTTGGCGAGACCTCGTTTCTACAATAAAATCAAAAACTAGCCGGGCATAGTTAGCGTGCACATGTAGTTCCAGCTACTTGGAAGACTGAGGCGGAAGGATCGCCGGAGCCCAGCAGGTCGAGGCTGCGGTGACCGGGAGCGGCCACTGCACTCCAGTCTGGGCGACAGAGTGAGACTCCAACTCAAAAAAAAAGAAAAAGTAGAACTTCATACATGCATATTGGACTAAAGAGAAGTAGTTGACTCAGATGAGAGACCTGAACAGTGTGAAGAGAGAGAGGTAAAGCGAAGCAGTGAGACGAGCTGAGTGGGAAGAAATAGAAGTTGATTCAGGGTTGATGAAGTGGAAGAGAATGTAGGGATTTGAGTTTCAGACCCTTCTTTTTCTTCTGTTTTGAGTTGGGGGTCTCACCATTGCCCAGACTGGAGTATAGTGGCACAATCACAGTTCAATGCAGCCTTGACCTCCTGGGCTCAGGCAATCCTTCAGCCTCCCAAGTAGTGGGGACAGACACATGGCTGCCACTCTTGGCTGGTTTTTTGATTTTGTAGAAATGAGGTCTCACTACATTGCCTAGGCTCACTACGTTGCCTAGGTCTCGGACTCGTAGGCTCAAGCAATCCTCCTGCCTTGACCTCCCAAAATGCTGGGATTACAGGCATGAGCCGTTCTGGGCCCTGATCCTGCTTCTGTCCATCTTGGACAGATCACTTAAATCTTTTTAAGCCTCCAGTTTTTACAAGTCTGAAATAAGAGGTACAGGACTAAAGGTTTCTGAGTCCGTTTAGTTCTGAATCTATGAATATGAAAACTGGTCAGTCCAGTGGAAGAGGAATTAATAAAGGGAATTTTTCAGAAGTAGGTTTATTGAGATAAGTAATTGAGACACCATATAGTTTACCTGTTTAAAGTGTACAATTCATTGATTTTAGTGTATTCAAATGTAACCCCCTAGAACAACCCCCTTACCTGCCATTTTCTCCCAGCCTCTCTAGCCCTGGGCAGCTGCTAATTTACTTCCTTCTTCTTAAGGATTTTCCTATTCTGGACATTTCATATAAATAATCATACATAATGTGGCCTTTTGTGACTGGCTTAATGAACCTTAAAAACATTACTTGGCATAATGTTTTCAAGGTTCATCCATGTTATAGTGTGCATCAGTACTTCATTTTTTAAATTTATGGATAATACCACATTTTGTTTTTCCATTTGTCCCTTGGAAGACATTTGGATTGTTTTCACTTTTTAGCTATTTAATGTTGTGAGCATTCATGCACAAGTTGTTGCATGGACGTCGTGTTTATTTCTCTTCATTGTAGGCCTACCTGGGAATGGAATCACTGAGTTATATGGCAACTGTTTAACCTTTTCTGGAACTGCCATAATTTGTATAACGTTATGTGCTGTTGTACGTTCATAGGGAAATCCTACCTATCACTTTGTGTCTTGAAACAGAGGAAAAGCAACTTCTTTAAATTCTGTGAAGGGACACAGAATGAAGCTTAAGCCTTCTTAAAGGGCAGGCCAAGGACTTCCTGCAATGCAGAGGGTAAAACCGTGGCAGGACTAAGTTCTTACTGTCTTTGCAACAGAGAGTAAACATGTTTGAAGTTGACATTTGTTCTGTTGCTTTATTCCACATAGACGGTATAATTTAGAAAGGGAGAACTGAGGTTGTATATCAGCTTTTACTGCCTTGCCCAAAGTTCTGAAGGCTACCTAGGTAATACGTAAGTGGTTTGTTTATAAAGAAGATAGTTTAGGAGGGTTGTGGTGGTGGTGGTGGTGGTGGTGGTGGTGGATTTCAGAGACAGCATCTTGCAGTGTTAACAGCCCGGGCTGGAGTGCAGTGGCACAATCACAAATCACCACAGCCTCAGACTCCTAGGCTCAAGTTATTTTCCCACTCCAGCTTCCCAGATAGCTAGGACTACAGGTGTGCTAACGCAGAAGCTAGAGTTTTCACCTGATACTAGAAAAAGCCTCCCTTTGAACTCCCAGAGTTTTCTGCTCCTTTGGACTAGAAGTCAGAAGTTGCAAATTCTGCAGTGCCTGATAGCTACACCTATTTTTATTTGCTGTTTTTTGTTGTTGTTTTTATTGAATTTGAAGACCCTGAAGTATCTGATGCATTTACCATTTCCATGGCAAATTTCACTCTTTGTCATTTTAATTCCAGCTCCTTCATAATTTTGTTTCCTTCCCTATCTCTGAAGTTATGTGTTTGTGACCACTTTTCTAGACTTCAATTTAAATAGGCTATTACCCTGTGAAGAGATTACATAACTCCCAGAAGTCATTCTTTATAAGACAGCTGAGTTTCATCCCTAGGAAAAGGGCACAGTTAAGCAAACTGTATAAAGGAGAAAATCTTATGTTATTACTGGTTTGTTCGGTCCCAATCCTCTTTTTAAGGTCTAACTTTCATCTGCACGTCTATAGGCAACATTAGGGTGAAAGAAAACTCTGCATATATCTTAAATTTTTCCAAAGAAAGATATAACTTCACAGGTTAAGGATATGATTTTAAATAGGCTAAAACTTATATCTTTTAACCTGAAAGTGTGGAATTTCAGACTGGAGTGCTGTCTTCAAGTTATGGTTTCTATCAGTTGCAGTTCAGTTAGTTAAAACAATGCTTTTTTACGACAACATACATTTTTCACCTACTGTCTTGGGACATCACCATCAAATCATTAATTAAGAAGTACTCACACCTATAATCTCAGCACTTTGGGAGGCCAAGGCAGGAGGATTGCTTGAGCTCAGGAGTTTGAGACCAGCCTGGGCAACACAGTGGAACCACCTTTCTACAGAAAATTAGCTGGGTGTGGTGGTGCACACCTGTAGTCCCAGCTACTCAGGATGCTGAAGTATAAAGACTGCCTGAGCCTAGGAGGTGGAGGCTGCTGTGAGCTGTGACCATCGTGATCATGCTACTATATTCTAGCCTGGGTGAGAGAAAGAGACCCTGATTCCAAAAATAAAAAATTTTTTTAAAAAGTGTATGAAATGGCCAGGCGCGGTGGCTCAAGCCTAGAATCCCAGCACTTTGGGAGACTAAGATGAGGGGACTGTCTGAGCCCACAGGATTGAGAACAGCCTGAGCAACTTGATGAGACCTCATCGCTACAATAAAAATAAAAAACTTAGCTGGGCGTGGTAGTACACACCTATAGTTTTGGCTACTTGGAAGGCTGAGACGGAAGGATTGCCTGAGCCCAGCGGATCGACGCCGGGGTGGCTGTAAGCATGCCACTGCACTCCAGCCTGGGCGACAGAGTGAGACTCCAACTCAAAAAAAAAAAAAAAAGTATATAAAATGATACCAAGTCTAAGTCCTCTATTTCTGAGTTTACTGGGATTTCTTTTTTAATCAAATTGCTTAATACTACTAGCCGTCTTGGTACATGTGCTATCCTGACGACAAATGCTTCCCCAGGTTGAGTACAGTGGTTGGCGCCTATAATCCCAGCACTTTAGGAGGCTGAGGTAGGAGGATCACTTGAGGCCAAGAGTTCAAGACTAACCTGGGCAACAAAGCAAGACCCTGCCTCTACTTTAAAAAAAAAAAAAGAATGTTTTCCAAAGGGATCCCTTTTTTCTCATTTATAATATTTAAACCCAAAATAAATGCTATCTTTTACAATTCTTAGTGGTAATTGTAAATTTCCAGTGAAGTAAAAGAACTGTCTCTATCTTTTCTAGGATAAAAGAGTTCATCACTTTAGAAGAAGTCGGGCAGTACTTAAATCTGTTTGATCCTCTCTGCTTTCTAGTCTTGTGGGAACTTGCTGACTTTGGGTATTAGGAGGCTGAAAGTTTTTCACTAATATAGAAATTTAATTCTGAATTCTGATAAATCACTTAAACTTTCTGTACAAGCTATATTATTAGATTGCCTAGTTTTATCTTATATTGAGACTGTTCTTCATTAGATGTTTACTTAGATTTTGTTGAATATATAGTTGAGACTAAAAATAATTGAGCTGAAATAAACAACTTTAAGATGTATATGCCAGGATTTTTTTTAAAAAATTGAAATTGGCATTTTAAGAATTTAAAAGCAGATACTGAATTTCAAAAAATTGTTTTAAGAACCCTATTTTGAAAGGTCAGAATTTTGATAGTTTAAATACAAGCATTTTATTTCTCCAGCAAATACCTGTGAACAGTACAGTATTTACAATCTTGTGCTTCACATTTATGATTTATCTAGACATTTACTACAAAAGCAAATTTTTAAAACTGCATTTTTAATCAGTGGAACTCAATAGTTAACTTTATTGAAGTCTTCCTTATCTAAACTCAGTAAAACATTCTAGCTAAACAGTCCAATCAGTGGGTCTTATAAAATCAAAATATGCTATTCTTTATCCAAAATCCACACATATGTATCCTATTTGATTGGGATGGCAATTAGGATAACTAAAATTCTGGGCCTAATTTTTTTTTAAAGAATCCAAGACAAACTACTATTCTCATTTTTGGTAAAGAAAAAAATTATTTTCTTCGAAATACTAAACTTATGGCTATATCTCAAATTGTGCAAAATATTGGTATTAAAGAATGCCGAAACTTTTTTATGTTACTTAAAGGTTAATCAGAGTTATTATAAAAAATTGAGATACTATTTGTTGTAGAGTAAATAGATTTTTTAGCCTATTATATTTTCTTTTATAAAGTAAAATATGTCCTGAAGAGTCAAAGCAGGTAGTTTTGATATTTCTAAACCACAGAAGTTGTTTAATAAGCATATCCCAAGAATGTGCTAGAGTCAAGAGCAAACGGTGTTTCTAGATTAGCTGGTCTCTTTGTACATTGTGACAAACAGCTAGAGCACCACAGCACCCTTGCTGTACCCACCGGTCTTGCTTTTCCACAAGGTTTGCTGTATTATCATTTCTTCCAGGAGGCTTGCTCCTGGAACTGGTGATGTAAACAAAGAAAGTAGCTGTGTGAGCAGTTAAAGGGCTAAGTCCTGGAAAAGTGGCAGTGGGATCATAACCTTTCTAAGGAAAACAGTTGTTTCAGTATAATTTGACCTGCCGTGAACATGAGTTTAAAGTGGCTTCCTGGCCTTTCTTCCAGTGGCTCCTCCCCTAAAACATGGAGACTCCACTTACTGCTCACCTAAAGTAGCTACCATGGGCCATATTACTAGCATCTGTAATTTCTAACAATTTTCATTTGGAATCTGAAGGAAAGATTCTTTTAACTTGAGAATTCCCAAGAGGGCTTTATTATGCCTCAGAATTTGAATGTGCCCTGAGATTTGTTCTTTTAAAAATTCTCTGTATTCTACTTGATTTTATAACATTTTTACATGTATCTTTCTGTTTTTAAATCTCCAGCTTACTATAAATGATACCTCCATTCTAAAGAACCAGTTCTAATTATCCCAGTATGACCTTAAGGAAAAGTTAGGGTATAAACTTTTATTGTTCTGTTATTTTGTTGGAGTGAAGTATTTAAAAGAGTAAAGTAAAAAAGAAAAAAGTTCTGAACCTTTCAAAATGGAAAATTAATTTTAAACTTAAAAGTGTGTTTCTGTTACCTATAGCTGATATGGCCTCTGCATAAATGGATAAACAGAAATAAAGAAGCTTTTTTCAGAGGTGTTTTTGGTGTACTTATTTGAGTCTTATCTTCAATGGTGGGAAGTAGGGTGGGAAATGGGTGACAAGGTGTAGATGCTTAAAATTCAGAAGCATAAAATTTCAAGTTACTAGTCTGGTAGTATTAGCTTATAAAAGCAAATTTTGGTACATTGTAACTTTGTTGATTTCTCTTAAGAAATGAAGAAATGCATCAACAGAGCAGTGCCCAGTAAGGATCCTGGGCAGCATACCTGCCTCTGCTATGTCATGGCCAAGGTTCTCTCGTTTTGGACACTGTGAAACATTTGTCTACGGTGCACTTAGGGCCTAACCACAAATCCTTTTGTCGTCTAATAGAGCTTAGATTTTTCATACTGCATTTATTTCATGAAGTGCATCCAGAAAATTAGTGTTTACTGGTTCCAGTACTCTCAGTTCTGTAAGCTGGGGCCACCAGAAATTCTTCCCCCCCAGGCACTCTTTAATTTCATCAACTAGTAAGCTCTTGTTAACTGACCCATTACCAGAACATTGACATCAAGTTTCTGCAAGATACCAGAGAGTGCTTTCCACGTCACTAAAGATTAGCCATTTGCATTCAGATGTCCCCTCTGAAGGGACATAGATTACTGGTGATTATACAGGACAAATTTATGCCAGCACAAATATTTAAAACATTTGTTTCTTTGATGCTTTCCATTCAAAATAAAAAAAAAAAAAAAAAGCAAAGAGATGGAGTGTATACTGAGATACATGTTAAAAAAAATACCGGTTGGTGTTAGAACGTGTAAAGTGCTTTCACAGTGGTGCACAGACTGAACAATAAATTACATATTAATGTAGGAGGAAGAACAAGACTGCACTGCCTGCTCACATGGAAAAACACTAGGTTGGAAGACTCAAGTTACTATTGCACAACATATATCAAACCTGCAGTGTGTGTCAGTGACTTTCACATGTTACATGTCAGAAAAATAAGATAGAAAATTTTGATCTTTTTGGTCATAATTTCCAAAATGCCATTATAAGCCACATATTATCATAAAACAATGGGTTCCAATGCTTTATATTTCATATGAAGTGATTTTCACTATTTTGTAAAAAAGTACAGTCGAGTTGCTGGAAGGTGATCTGAGAGGTCTTAAAGTGCAAAGGGATAAATCTGGATGTTTAGTATATAATTGGTTAAAAATCAGTAACCCTTAAATGTGTAAGAGAGTGTGTGTGTGTGTGTTTATGGCTAATACATACGAACTGTTATCTAGGATATTAGGCTATAGCTGGTCAAGCAGAATAGGTTTATAATATTTTAAGACCCCAAGACGAGAGACTCCCCATGTCTAAGAACAATTACTTTAAACCTGCCCTGCATGATACCTCAGGATATTTGCAGCTGAGAATTACCACACAATTTTCAACGCAAAATCAACTTTGGAACTAAAAAATTACATTAAGTACTTCTCTGTAAAAAGTTGAAGTTAAGGCGAAATCTAGCAACTCTGAAAAGGTTGGTCACTTCTGTGAGAAGTGTGTTCTGCATGTTTTTCTCTTCCCCTAAAAGCAGATTACCTTTTTAATTGCTCAGGATACCGTTCAGAACTGATCACACTTACTGCAAGGAAGTCATTGACTTCAGTGCTCCAACAGCAGCTCCCTGTTGTAATGCCCCTGTGGCCCCTCTTCTCTGACTTTGTCTCGGTTGTCTTTAAAGGTGAACTCACAAATGTGGGCCGCCACATTGCTTCATCACTGGTCTGTGCTAATTGCTGCCCTCGGAGGGTAATACGGAGTAGCAGCGGTGAGGCAGTTTTCATGACGATGGCTATCGAGGTGGGAAGCTCGCGGGGGAGGAACGCGGCAATGTTTTCCACGGACCAAGCCTTGCAGATAGGGCCAGCTGCTGAGTAGGATCATTTGGAATCCCTGAAACATTTCTCCTAGATGAGGATTGCTCCTGTGCACATTTTGATAACTGTAATCCAGCCCTTTCCAACATTATGTGTAATGTGTCTCTCTGCGTGTAACTGATTCTTGCGAGCAATTCCTCACCAGCCATCAAAGACACCGAGTTTTCCATCTGCGAACAGTACATTTGGTGGTAGAAAACAATAAGCATAAGAAACTCAAACTATAAACATGCGTTTTTGAATGCTCATGCAAAATATTCTATCTGCATAGCAAAGAAATGATAGGTAATTCTGCTTTGCATTTAGAGTTAAAAACATCTGTCCAATATGGCTGTAGCTGTGCGCCAATCCCAAGAAAATGCAAAAAATAGTCTCCGGGTACAGAAGTTGAAACTACCATTGTAGAATTAAGCTCTGCGGTAGCTATATTTTACATTTTTAACTGGTCTGAAACAAAGTTTCCTGGTTGAGTCTTTGGTTCACTTTCCCAAGGCAAGGCTTTGCATCTCATGTGTACCTCCATAAAAGCTGCATGCCGAGAACGAACCTTTTCCCACATGTAAAACTCATATCAGTTCACTAGGTCTTTAACAATAGAACAAATGCTTTCATGACTGGGATATTCAGGTCATGAAAACTATACATTTGAAATGGTGGTAGCATTTCAAGCAGCTCAGAAAGTTGGAGGTTTTACAATCCTTTATTTTTTACAGAAAACAAATCTAGTCAAAGTACATTAAGGCTCTAATCTCTATCATCTCTCCCCATAATAAAATGGATGGAGACAAACTCCATTCTGGTTTAATCTTAGCTGAAGCTCAACTGTGGAAGAAAGGCAGGGCTGATGTGATGCAGCCAGACCGGCTGTTGTAGTGGACATGTCCCCTCTGCCCTTGTCCGCTTGTTAAAAATGTTTGAGCTGGGTTCGGTGGCTCAGCCTGTAATCCCAGCACTTTGGGAGGCCGAGGTGAATGGGTTGTCTGAGCCTGCAGGTTCGAGACCAGCCCAGGCAACTTGGTGAGGCCTCGTCTCTATAATAAAACAAAAATTAGCTGGGCATGGTAGCGCGCGCCTGTCATTCCAGCTATTTGGAAGACTGAGGCGGAAAGATCGCCGGAGTCCAGTGTGTCGACGCTAGGGTGGCCATGAGCATGCACCTGCACTCCAGACTGGGCAATAGAGTGAGACTCCAACTCAAAACAACAACAACAACAAAAATGTTTGATACGACATCCCCCCACACTCAATATCTGGCTGGGCCGACGAGGATGGAGGGGGTCACGGAAAAGAGGACTTTTTTTCTGTGTTTACTTCAGCTGGCCCCTACCTGGTGTGTGAGCTGCTTCACCAGGTGAGTTAAGTCTGAACCTTGTTTGAGCAGCACACCTGCCGTGTGACAGAAGTGGAACTTCTTCACTTTCTCTGAACGTAACTTGGTGGCCGCTCACCCTTCTGGCCGGTGCGGTGTCTGCCTTTGACCAGAACCCTGGCGCTGGCCATCCACAGCTACAGCCAGGATGAGGTCAGCCTTGCGTTTGACAGGCAGGTCTCCTGAGTGATACCAATGTTACAGGGAAGTCAAAGAGCACCAGAACCATCACGTGGGTGTTTTTCAGAGCGCGGACCCCTGGGCCCTTTTCTTAGAGGCTCTTACTCTGATAGGTGAGCCCGGTGATTGGCATTTTTAATAAGTACCCCAGGTGATTCTGACCTCGGCAACACTTTGAGAAATAGTGCCCCAGATGAGGGTCTCGTGATATCGTCTCAGGCTGCCCCTAGTAGGACAGGTGGATTTGGAGAGCAGCCCTGTCAGGTCCGTTAGGACTTTTTTCATAGGGGTTTTCTTGGTTTAATTTATCTTTCTCTGTGCCCGGGAATACCCACTGTCTGCAGGCAAGGGTGACCCACGAACAGGCTGAAAAGTGGATTGAATAAAATCTGAAAGCCAAGGCTTGTGGCCAGAACCGAATGCTAGGAGGGAGTGACTGCAGAGGCAAAACTGAACTCCAAGGCCAAGTGCAAGTAAGCCAAGGTAAGGAAGGAAGCTGAGTGGACGTGGTGGAGGCAGAGATGCTATACGTGCCTCCTGGAGGGAAGAACCGTGCCATTGGCCCACTTTTAAAAACTGTTACTCATGGTTCGTGACCCGCCCGGGCAACTTGGCGAGACCTCATCTCTACAATAAATCAAAAAATTAGCCGGGCGTGGTAGCACGCGCCTGTAGTTCCGGCTACTCGGAAGGCTGAGGCGGAAGGATCACCGGAGCCCAGCAGGCGATGCTGCGGTGGCTGGGAGTGGTCACTGCACTCCAGTCTAGGCGACCGAGTGAGACTCCAACTCAGAAAAAAAAAAAAAAAACCTGTTACTCATGGCCACTGCTCCTTTTCCTGCCTTGAAATTAACTAGTACTTATTATATCCTTAGCAAGAATGATAATAAATTAGTATCAGAAATAATAAAAGATCAGGTTCCAGGCACAGTCTTGGGCATTTGATATCCATATTGTTTTTGTATAAATGTTGTGTTGTAAAAATTCACATGTAATTCTCACAGAAGTATAAAAATAAGTATTATTTTAGAGAATGATAAACTAAATACCCAAGTTAGCTTAAGAAATAAAACATTCTGTTGAATCTGGTCACTCTCTTTCTCCCCAGTTAGAGGTAACCACTAATTGAATTTTGGTTTAATCATCTGCTAAATAGTTTGTTGTTTCTTTTTATATGGCTTTGAACTTTAAAAAGACTTCCACTGGAACTTGCTAAATAAAGCTATTATCTTTTTGATCAGAGCTACACATTGCTAGACTCATCCATGTTGTCTGGGAGATTGTATGAGAAGGGACCCAAAAAAACCCAGAATTTATTTATAAAAAGTTGTGTATTCTTACACGTTTAAACTTCAGTCACTTTCAAAGGACTCTTCATTTGATACAATACACCTATCAAGACACTTTTTCTACTGCTCAAAACAGTTTTGTTTTGTTTTATTTTTTGAGTTGGAGTCTCACTCTGTCGCCCAGACTGGAGTGCAGCGGCCGCTCCCGGCCACCGCAGCCTCGACCTGCTGGGCTCCGGCAATCCTTCCGCCTCAGCCTTCCAAGTAACCGGAATTACAGGCATGCGCTACCACGCCCGGCTGATTTTTGTGATTTTATTGTAGAGATGAGGTCTCACTGCCCAGGCAGGTCTCAAACCTGCAGGCTCAGGCAATCCACTCACCTCAGCCTCCCAAAGGCGTGGGATGACAGGCTGAGCCACCAAGCCCGGCTTCAAAACAGTTTTTGAACTCGTCGATTTTGATGCCTTGTGAGTGCTTCTGTCGTTTTTTTGTTTCACCTCTTCCACATCGGAAAAACGGTTTCCTTTGAGGACTTTTTTCATCTGGAGAAACAAAGTCACTCAGGGTGAGATCAGGTGAATAAGGAAGGTGAATGGGGCTGTTTTTGGCCAAAAACTGCTGAACACTCAGCGTGGTATGGGCAGGTATGTTGCCATGGTGGAAGACCCAGTCGCCTGTTTGCCACAACTCAGTACGTTTCTTCCACCTACCATGACGCATACTTCTCAGAACTTCCAGATAAAAACTGAGGTGGACTGTTTGATAGGGAGGAACAAATTCAGAGTGTACTACAGGGGGCCTGCCGTCCAAAAAAAATAATAATAATTCCGAGTTTTTTTGGGTCCCTCATGTATTTTCACTACTCTTTAGTTATATCGGTTGAATATTTCATGACGTTTTAAATCGTTTATGTTGATGAGGGACAATTGGATTTTATTTTTTAGTTTTAAACTGTTACATTTTTATTGGTTGGTGTATTGCTATTACAAACGATGCTGCAATGATCTTAATCTTAAGGGCCCCAATCATTTTAGAGCTCATCTTGGTGTGGATACTGTTAGGTTCCTTGTACATTCTGTATATTAATCCCTTGTCTGGTGAATGGTTTGTAAATAGTTTCTCCCATCCTGCAGATTTTCTCTTCCCTCTGTTGGTTGTTTCCTTTGTGTACAGAAGCCTTGTAGCTTCTTAATATCCCATTTTTCTATTTCTCCATGCGCTTTTGAGATCATAATCATGAAGTCTTTGCCCAGATCAATGTCCTGAAGACTTTTCCTCATGTTTTCTGCTAGTTGTTTTATAGTTTGGGCTTTTTAAATTAAGTCTTTAATTCATTTCAAGTTGGTTTTGGTATGTAGTGAGAGATAGGGGCCTAGTTTCATTTTTCTGCATGGGACTATTCAGTTTTCTTATCACCATTTGTTGAAAAGACTATTTCTTCCTCCAATGAATATGCTTGGTTCCTTTGTCAAAAATCAACTGACTGTAAATAATACATGACTTTATTTCTGGGTTCTCTTTTGGGTTCCATTGGTCAATATATCTTTTCTAGTTTTATTTATTTGGGTTATTAATTTGTTTGGTTGTTTGTTCATTGGTTAGCTACTGGCTTGTCATTCTTGTTTGCCTTTTCAGAAAACCAACTTTTCATTTTGTTGATCTTCTGTATTTTTTTAGTCTCAATGTTGTTTATGTCTGTTCTGGTCTTTATTATTTATTTTTCCTACTAATTTAGGATCTGGTTTGTTTTTGCTTTTCTAGTTCCTTGAGATGTATTATGAGGTTGTTTACTTGAAATCTTCCTACTTTGGGAATGTGAGCATTTATTGCTATACGTTTCTCTTTGAATACTATTCTAGCTGTGTTCTATAGGTTTTGGTATGCTGTGTTTCTACTTTCACTTGTTTTAAGAACTTTTAACTTTCTCTCTAATTTTTTTATTGACTCACTGGTTGTTTAGGAGCATGCTGGTTAATTTTAATGTACGTGTACAGTTTTGAAAGTGCCTCTTGTTATTGATTTCTAGTTTTATTGTGGTCAGAAAAGATACTTGCTATGATTTCAGTTCTTCCACATTTGTTGAGACTTGTCTTGTGGGCTAATGTGTGGTCTGTTCTGGAGAATGTTCCATGTGCTCATGAGAAGAATGTGTATTCTGAGGCTATTGAAGGAAACATTCTGTAAATATCTGTTAGGTCTGTTTGGTCTACAGTGCAGTTTAGATTCAGTGTTTCTTTGTTGATTTTTTTTGGTCTAGATGATCTGTTCAATACAGAGACTGGGGTGTTGAAATCCCCAAATATTATTATTTTGGAGTCTACCTCTCCCTTTAGATTCAATAATATTTGCTTTATATACCTGGGTGCTCTGGTGTTGCACAGGTGCCTGTGTATTCGCAATCGTTCCATCTCTTACTGAATTATCTCTTTATCCTTTAGATATTCTTTTATAGCTTTTTACTTAAAACTACTTAATCATAAATAAATATAGCTATGCCTGCTTGTTTTGGTTTTGGTTTGCATGGAATACCTTGTGCCATGCCTTCCCTTTCAGTCTACAGGTGTCTTTATGGGTGAAGTGAGTTACTTGTAGGCAGCACATAACTGAGTCATTTCAAAAATCCATTCAGTCAGCTTTTATCTTTTATGTGGGGAAGTTAATCCATTTACCTTAAAGGGTATTACTGATAGGTGAGGACTTACTCCTGTCATGTTGCTAATTTTTTTATTGTTTTGTTTATCTGTTCTTTCATTCCTCTTTCATTGCTTAGCGTTGCAGTTTGGTGACGTCCTGCAGTTACATGGTTTGATTCCTTCTCTTTTTCCTTAGTGTGCTTACTCTATCAGTGACTTGTATGCCTCTGTGTATTTTCGTGTTAGTGACTACCACCTTTTCACTTCCAGATGTAAGACTTTCTTGAACAGTTCTTGTAAGGCTGGTCTGGTGGTGATGAATCATCTCCTCAGTTTTTGCTTGTCTGGGAAATACTTTATTTCTCATTCATTTCTGAATTTGCTTTGCTTGGTATAGTATTCTCGGCCAGGATTTTTTTTCTTTTAGCACTTTGAGTACATAGCATCCCATTTTTTCTAGGCCTATAAGATTTCTGTGTGATTCCCTTATGTGTGACTTGATATTTTTCTCTGGCTGTTTTTTGAATTCTTTGTCTCTGACTTTTGACAGCTTGACTGTGATGGACCTTGGGGAGGACCTTTTAGGATCGAATCTTCTTGGGTACGTTTTAGCTTCCTGGACCTGGATGCCCATGTCATGTCTCTCCCCAGACTTGAGAAATTTTCAACTATTATTTCATTTAATAGGTTTTCTGCACCTTTTCCTTCTCTTCTCCTTCTGGAAATACTGTACTACAAATATTTGCTCACTTAATAGTCTTTTATAAGTCTTGTAGGCTTTCTTCACTATTTCTCTTTTTTTTTCTCTGAAAGGGTAATTTCAAATGACCTATTTTCAAGTTCAAATATTCTTTCTTCTACTTAATCAGCTTTGCTGTTGAAGCTCTCTATTGTGTTTTATCCCACTCATTGAGTTATTCAGCTGTAGGGTTTCTGTTTGGTTCTTGTTTATGATTTCTGTCTCATGGTGAATTGTTTTCTTGATTTTATTGAATTATCTATCTGTATTTTCTTATATCTCAATGTGTCTCCTTAAGATCATTATTTTTAATTCCTTTCCCAACAATTTTTTAAATGTCCTTTTCACTGTGGTCTGTTACTAGAGAGTTATGTTTTTTTGGTGGTGTCATGTGTTCTCTTTTTTCTCTTTCTTTTTTTCTTTTTTTTGTGTATGTGTGAGTGTGTTGTGTGTCCTCAATGCTTCATTTTCCTTGTGCTCCTGGGTTAATGATCTGGTGGAACAGTCACCTCTTCTGCACTTTCTAGAGTGACTTTTGTGGAGAAAGACTTCCCCCTGCAAGTAGGCTTCACTGTGCCAGTTAGGAGGGTGTGGTGACTTCGTTTCCAGATAGGTGCAGTGGCGTGGTCTCGGTGCAGCTTCTTAAGCTACATTCAGCATCAGTGATAGCTGTGGGTGCCTCAGTGGTCGAGGCTGCAGAAGTTTGTGACAGAGGCAGCCGCACAGGTTGTTACTCTCCTCGGTGTCAAGGGCCTGTGGGGTCCTCCTAGGCTCATGTTGCCCACATTGGAGAGATTTGGCTGAGGATATCCCCTTTGGTGACAGGCCTGACGTGGCCTACAAGCTACTGCAGTGGTGTTGGGCTCCAGGGGCAGGTGGTGGGAGCGGCTGTGGGCCTGGGGTCCTAGGCTCGGGGTCTTGTGAACCTACGGTGGCCCCTGGGTCTTGGGGTGCGTGTTTGCTCTCGGTGGCAGCATTACATGTAGGTTGCCCAGAGAGCCAGGATCTGTGACTCGGAGGCGCCCTGGGGTCTGGGTTGTTCCTGTGATTCTTCTGGGGGACGGGACATAGCATGGCCAAACTCAGAAAGAAGGGGTGGTTGGTCCCAGGGAGCAGTGTACTGCTGCAGTTAGGGAATCTGAGCCAAGGCATCAGTGGCAACATGGGTCCTGAGGAATTTGGCACCACAGAGTCGTGGCTCTAGACCCTGGGACGATGGGGCTCAGCAGTATCCCAGACTCTGAAGCCAGGTGCGGTGGCAGCAAGTGCCCCAGAAGGGCGGAGCACAGCTATCGCTTAGGCCCTGTGGAACAGGAAACAGCACTGTGATGGCTATGCTTCCCAGGGAGAAGGGTGGCTCAGCAGCGCAGGCGCTAGGGAGCTCGTTCGGCTCCAGGGAAGCAGGGTCCTAGAGCTGCCGGCCTGAAGGGTGGGGTGTCACAGCTCAGCCACCGCTCTGTTTCCCTGAAATGTGGGTACTGTGTCAGCTTAGCCCTGGGGTGTGCAGCTTCTCAGCTTGGCACCAATTCGCCAGGGTGTGGTGTGCTGCTTTAGCTCAGGCCTGCGCAGCACGAGTGCTCTGGGCAGCCAGGGGAGTGTTTCCCTAGGTGGCAGGGTACAGCTTCAGCTCTAGCTAAGGGAGGGGTGGATGACCAGCTCCACCTGTACTTGGTCTTTCGGGAGATGGTGTGACAGCTGTTTGCAATTTGCCATGGGGACATCAGGCCACCTGGCTGTGGTGGTTTGGTGGTGGCTTAGCTTCAGGGATGAAGGGGCCCTGTGGCTACTCACCCCTAGAACAAGACGCACTCCAGCCGTGGCTCCAATTCCAAGGTGGTGCAGCGCGGTAGCCACATGGGCCATGGTGGGAGTGCAGTGTTGGCTCGTCTCTCAGGGGCGCACAGCTGTGTGGACCTCAGACAGCTGCCTCAGCTGGGCTTAGTGCCTGTGAAGACCACAAGGGACCCCAGTGGTGCAGTCTGTAGGTGTCCAAGGTGTTGGTGAGGGATACTGGGATCCTCTCACTGACTTCCTTGCTACAGGGAGACATTCCTTTTGGTTCCAGCTGATCTCAGTTGGGGTATGGGGTGGCAGAGGCCCAGTGTGTGCTTTCATTCTCTGTGGGGTTGTTCTTTGTTTCTGTGTTCATCCTGGTTTTCCTCTGATGCCTCTAGCACTCTTCCTCAGTTATTTTCATTAAAATGTGGTTGATTTTTCATTGTTCTGGCACCTGTGATGGAGACAAGTCCTGGGGACTTCTAGTCAATCAGCTTGCTTTGAATTGATCCGAAAGATAAAAGCATTTTGACTGGGCTTTGTAAAAGCTACAACCAGGACCAGAATGTAAAATGGACAACTTAGCCATTTGAGGGAGGAAAAAAAATTGCTAAGAATAGATTGAGCTAAAACTTACCATGTGCCAAGCTCTGCGGAATTGCATTGGATCGCTTCATGGAATCCTCACAGCCCCTGGTGAGGTCATTTTACAAAAGAGAAGATAAGTACTCGTGGTATGAAATGTCTTGCCTATGTCACAGAGTGAGCGGGTCAGGACGGGGTTGAGTCTGGCTGCAGAGCCCTTGAGTTTAACTACTGCCCTGAAGTCTTCTCACTGTCACTTAAACATCCATCCTACCTACCTCCACACTTTTCTTCGAATGCAGTGGTTTGTGCAGAACAGACGTTATTTGGAACATGTGTCAGAAAGTATTAATTTCCTTCCTTTGCAGAATCTTTTTTAAAAAATCCAATTTGTTGGGGTGAAATTAATGTGACATAAATTAACCATCTTAAAGTAGCGTTAAAGACATTCGCAGTGTTGTGCGGCCACCACCTCTGTCTAGTTCTAAAATATTTCCATTGCTGCAAAGTAAAATCTCTTACCCTTTAAGCAGTTTCTCCCCATCCCCCTACACCCGCAGTCCCTGCAACCAGCCGTGTGCCTTCTTACCTCTTCCGGACGTTTCACATGAACGGAATCACACTGTATGTGACCCTTCGTGTCTGCTCTCACTTGGCATGTTTTGTTCACTTGGCATGCCTTGTAGCAGTGTCAGCACTTCATTCCCTTTCATGGCTGAATGATGCTCTGTTATATGGATATACCAGATTAGGGTTATTCATTCCTCCACGGACGAACATTTGGGCCGCTTCTCCCTTGGATGAGCCTGTTTTGTGTCACCGTAAAGAAATCCCCGAGGCTGGGCGATTTGCAGAGAAGGGGTTTTCCCTGGCTCGCGGTTCTGCATGCGGCACAAGAAGCATGGCGCCAGTGTCTGCCTCTGGTGAGGCCTCAGGAAGCCTTTACTCGTGGTGGAAGGTAGGGGAGCCGGCGAGTCACGCGGCACGAGCTGGCGCAAGAGAGGGAGGAGACAGGCGCCAGGCCTTGTTAACACCCAGCTCTCCCGTGAATGAATAGTGTGAGAACTCACTCATCTCCCTGGGGAGGCACCAAGCCCCCCCCCAATGCAGTCGTCGCCCAAGAGGGCCTACCTCCAACACTGGGGGTCACGTGTCAGTGAGGCTTGGAGGGGACGAATGCCCACACCATGTCACACCTCTTGGCTCCCGGAAAAAGTGTGGCTGTAGACATGTGTGTACATGTTCTTAAGTTCCTATTTTCAATTATTTTGGGTATGATGGAGTGGATTTGCCAGGTCATATGGCAATTCTATGTTTGATCCGCAGCAATGAATCGTATCACACTCTCCAAGCAATATACAAGTTTCAGTTTCTCACCAACACTTGCTGTTTTTTATTCGTTTTATTTATAGCCATCCTAGTGGCTGTGACATGATGTTCATTGTGGGTTTTATTTGAGTTTTCCTCTTGGCTGATGATATTGAGCATTTCTAGGTGCTTATTTGCCGTTTGTATTTATCCCAATGTCTATTTAGTCCTTCACTTATTTTTAAGTTGGACTTTTTTGTCTTTTTGTTTTGAGCTATTCAAAGTTTGTGATGCATGTTTTGGATACTAGATCTGATTCAAAGATATGGTTTGCAATATTTTCTTCCATTATGTAGGGGGGAGTTTCACTGTCTTGATAACGTCCTTCCTCTGATGCACAAAAGTATTTACTTTTAGTGAAGTCTAATTTATCTAGTTTTTGTTGTTTTTTGTGCTTTTTATGTCATATGTAATAACTCATCGCCAAGTTCAAAGTTGTGAACATTCACACCTGTGTTTTCTTCTAAGAGTTACAGTTTTGGCTCTTATATCTGAGTCACTGATCCATTTTCAGTTAATTTTTTATATGGCATGAGGTAGGGGTACGACTTCATTCTTTTGCATATTGATGCTCAATTGTTCCAGCACTGTTTTTTGTTTTTGTTTTTTTGAGTTGGAGTCTCACTGTCACCCAGACTGGAGTGCAGTGGCCGCTCCCGGCCACCGCAGCCTCGACCTGCTGGGCTCCAGCAATCCTTCTGCCTCAGCCTTCCACATAGCTGGAACTACAGGCACGCACTACCACACCCCGCTGATTTTTTGATTTATTGTAGAGATGAGGTCTTGCCTGCCCAGGCGGGTCTTGAATCCGCGAGCTCAGGCAATCCACTCACCTCAGCCTCCCAAAGGCACGGGATTACAGGCTGAGCCACCGAGCCCGGCCAGCACTATTTGTTGAAGAGACTATTCTTTGCCCTGCTGAATGGTCTCAGCACCTTTTCCTTTCCCCCCGTGTTTTAGAGAAAGGGTCTCACTCAGTCATCCAGGCTGAAATGCAATGGGTTATTGCTCACTGCAGCCTGGAACTCCTGGGCTCAAGCGATCCTCGTCCTCTGCCTTCCAAGTAGCTGGGACTAATATACATGCCACCACATCCAGCTTTTTTTGGAAGTTTTTCTGTAGAGATGTGGTCTCCCTATGTGGCTCAGGCTGCTCTTGAACTCCTAAGCTCTAGGCATCCTCCTCTCTTGGCCTCCCGGAGCTCTGGGATTATAGGCATGAGCTATTGTGCTCGGCCCTCTGTAGCCCTTGAAGTGATTAAAATCTCTTCAGCGTAATCTAGAGAAGCAGTGAGCGCAGAAGTACTGGGCCGTGCCCCATGTTGCCTTGATAGGTCTGCCGTCTGAGCTGGCTCTTCTCAGAGGCTTGAGATAGCCCCCTCAGGGTTCCGAGAAGGTCCATCCCCAGTGTCCACCTCTCTCCTGGGCTCCTCCTGTTAGGAACTGACGTTCATTCATCCACGGTTGATGAGCCCTCCTCCTGATGCAAAGGACTGTTAGGAATTGAAGGAGCAAAAGGAACTAGGCCAGGGGGTCACCAGGTTCTTCTCTCTCGCCCCAGCCCACAAAACAGTTGTCTGTTATAAGCAGAGATACAAATTAGATGTCGTGGGGCTTGTTCAGGCCCATTTGCAGCCTTGTTTGGTTTCATTTTTACTTCCTTCTTCCTTTCCTCCTTCCCTCCTTCCCTTCTTCCTCCCCTCCCTTCCCTCTCCCCTCCCTCCTTCCTCCCTTCCTTCCCTCCCTCTTTCCTTCCTCCCTTCATTTTATTTTTAACAGCTTTATTGCCATATTACGATAAGCTGCACATATTTACATTGTACAATTTGATGAGTTTTTACATGTGCATACAACCGTGAAACCATCACAACAGTCAAGAAACATGTCCATCACCTCTTTCTAATTCATTCCCCACCCCATTCTCAACTACTAATGTTTTCTGCCACTAGCTTTTTTTTTCCTTTGGCTTAAGGTCTGGCTCCGTTGCCAGGCTGGCATGCAGTGGCACAATCACAGCTCACCGCAGCCACAACTTCCTGGGCTCAGGGTATCCTTCTGCCTCATCCTCCCGAATAACTGGGACTGCAGGCATGTGCCACCACGCCCAGTTAATTTCTTTGATTTTCTGTAGAGATGAGCTCTCACTATGTTGCCCAGACTGGTCTTGATCTCCTGGCCTCAAGCAGTCCTTCTGCTTGGCCTCCCAAAGTGCTGCAATTACAGGCAAGAGCTACTGCTCCAAGCACTTGTCCTTCCAGATTAGCCTACACTTTCTAGAAACTTATATAAATGGACTTATGCAATACACTCTTTTGTGTGTGGCTTCTTTCATTCTGCAGAATTATTTTTAGATTCATCCATGCTGTTGCATGTTGACCTGCTGGCTCCGGTGATCCTTCTGCCTCAATAGTTTCTTCCTTTTTATTGCTGAGTAGTATTCCTAAATACGGATTTTCCACATTTTGTTTATCGATTCTTCTGTCGATGGATATTTGGGCTATTTTCAGTTTTTGGCTATTGCAAACAAAATTGCATGAACATTTGTGTGTAAGTCTTTGTTTCCTTTCTTTGGGGTAACCACTTAGGAATTGAGCAGCTGGATCCTATGGTAGGAGCATTTTAACTTTTTAAAGGAATTTCCAGACTGTTTTATGGAAATGCACAGGAATAAATTTACATAATCTTATCTCCTGTCAGATTTGTGCTACTATAGTGTTTGCAGGTTCTTATAAAAAAATGAATGCATCTATGTTACCTGTGCTTGTGCTTGCCTGGAGAAGAAGATTTCTTTGTTCTCTTTTGCTCCTTCAGTTTCTAAAACAGTTCTTTGCATCAGGAGGATGTTTAATCAACCATGGATTAATGAATGTTAGGCCATGGTTTATCAGAACAAAAGCGATGAACCAAAATGGATGGCAGAGTGAAATGTGAGAGGTTGCGAGAAATAGAGTAGGTAAATAAATAAAATGATATTGTCTTTTAAAAGTTTTGCACATGATTCATGATGGAGAAATACAGAGTAACTTAAAGAAGAAAATAAAAATCATCCGTGACCTTCCTGTCGATCTTTTTTTTTTAAGAAAATAGAAGTAAAGTTTATTATTCGTCTTTCACAGATTGAAAAGGGGGCCGACACTCAGAGGCAAGCACAGAGGTCAGATTAGAGAATATAGTTTATTCAGAAAGTAAATTAGAGAGAAAGAGGAGATTCACCTCCCCAAAGTAGGGCAGGGGGCCAAAGCCAGGAAACACTGGCACCAGCCATAGCTCAAAGAGCACATGGCCACACCAGAGTCTAGCAAGGCCCATGTCAACCTTTGTAAAAATCATTCTGATGTTTTATTTTTCCCCCCAATATGTCTTAAAATTAGGCCTAGTGGTTCTCAACTCTAGCTATCCATCAAGCTACTCAGGGAGTTTTTGTTCAATAGGCCTAATGTCTGAATTCCGTCAGAGATTATAAGGTAATTGGTTTGAAGTGAAGTCTGGGTATCAACAGTTTTGTTTATTTTAAATAAATTTTTTAAGGCATGATTTATATACATCAAATGCATTTGTTGAAAGTAAATGTATTCAGTGGGTTTTGACAAGTGTATATCGTTTTTCTTTTCTCTTTTTCTTTTTGAGTTAAAGTCTCACTCTGTCACCAGGCTGGAGTGCCATGGCATGCTCACAGCCACTCCAGCGTCGACCTGCTGGGCTCCGGCAATCCTTCCGCCTCAGCCTTCCAAGTAGCTGGAACTATAGGTGTGTGCTACCACGCCCAGCTAATTTTTTATTTATTGTAGAGATGAAGTCTTGCCGAGTTCCCCAGGCTGATCTTGAACCCACGGGCTCAGGCAATCCACTCGCCTTGGCCTCCCAAAGTGCTGCTGGGATTACAGACTGAGCCACTGAGCCTGGCCTGTATTTCTCTTTATATGCACCACTCTAATCAAGTATAGAATATTTCCATTATCCCTAAATAGCCACACTCCATCCCAGGCAACCACTGATCTGACTTGTGATAGATTAATTGTGCTTATTCTAGAATTTCATATAAATGCAATCTAACAGCCTGGCTTCATTCACTCAGCATGTTTTTGAAAGTCATAATATTGTTATATGTATTAGTAGTTTTTTCTTTAGTCGTTTTTTACTGCTCATGGGTATTTCATTGTGTGGAGGTACCATATTTTGTTTATCCACTCACCTATTGATAGATATCTGGGCTGTTTCCAGTTATTGACTGTTATGAATAGCACTTCTATATACATTCATGTCAAAGTCTTTGTGTAGAAAGATGTTGTCATTTCTTTTGGGCAAAGGCCATGGAGTGGAATTGCTGGGTAATATGGTAATTGTCTAACTTTATAAGGAATTTCCAAACCCAAAGTAGTTATACCATTTTGCATTTCCACCAACGATGTATGAGTGTTCAGTTGTCCTACATTTTTGCCGCAACACCAGGTATTGCCAGTCTTTCAAATTTTAACCATTCTAAGTGGCACTGGCAGTTTTTCAAAGCTCCCCCAGATATGTGTACTTTTCTGTATAGATCAGTAAAAAGTGAAGGAATAAAAAACTCCTTGATTCTGATGTGCCATCAAGGACCTCTGAGTAGACTAGATAAACAGCTTCTGATACTTAAGTGACAGATATCTTCATTTATGCATTAATTTTTTTCCATTCACCCATGTATTTACTCAAAAAGAACTGTACCAGCTCCTTACTAAGTGTTGGGAATACAGAGATACTATAATACCCCTCCCCTCAAGACACCCACAGTCATGATTTTTGGGGTTTTTTCCCCTCTCAAGAAAACCAACTTTCACCTGTGTGACCACAAGTCCTCTCAGACAGCTTGGTGTAAACAGGCATGTCTTGGGAGTTTTGCAGCCCTGGCCTGTGGAAAAGGCCGTGGAACCCTTCATGGTGTTCGAGTGCTTTGTCGATTTTGCGCTTCTGCTTCCCTGCTTCCTCTCTCCCACACTTGCTTCCATCCGTCATTCAACTTTGGGAACAGTGTCTTCAGTTGAGGTCACGGGAGTCGTAACAACAAAAACAAAACAAACATCTTTGCACAATGGCGCCTGCTCACCACAGAGGCCCTGGCTGGCTTCTGATCTTTGTATTTTGTCTCTCTCTCATTTGTTTTTTTAATAGAAAATCTTCAATAAACAGAATATTCAAATAAAAGTAAGACAAATTGGCATAGCAATATAAAATCCTCACCAGAAGCCTAGTAAAGAAATACAGTAGATAGGTGAAAAATAACTTAGCCTATAAACCAAAGCTCATATGTGAAATTGTGTCATCAAATTGTAAAATACTCTCTCATTTGCTATTAAATGTACAGTATAAAAAGACTTTGAAATGGTACAATAATATCTACCTCCCTGGGATTGTTAGGAGTATTAGGAGCATGTAATACTTGATTCCTATGCAGAAAATATTTTTTTAATCTCCTAAAACAAGTAAGGTCAGAGTGAGAATTGTTAAAATTGGCCGTCGCTTGCCTGCACGACAGATTCTGCATCAAGCAGCTGATAGAAAGTAGCTTCCATTTTCTTCTTCCTTGGAGCGTTAGTAGTTTGAGACCTCAAAAATCTTGTGAACAAAAGTAGCTAATGAAAAAAGTCTGGTACTGCATAGAAAGTTATTAGTCCAGGTCTGGTTTTAAAGAAACCTCGTCTGCAACATGGGTGGATTTTCATCAAGAAAATATATTTCAGAGCAATCCCAAGCCAGTTTAATTCCTTGAGTGGTATTCTGTACAGTGCACTAAACCATTTTCAGTGTTTGCTGTGTTTATTTTTATTTCATTGAAATTTCTTTTCAGTGCAATTGTGTTCCTATTTTCATTGTTTTTACAAAAATGGGATTCACTGATCAGCTTTTGAGCCACATTTATTTTTCCTTACTTATTTTCCATCACTGCAGTTTCTGGTTGTTTTTTTTTTCTAAATCCAAATCTCCCGTCATGACGTCAAATTTTCCAAGTCTACACTTTGTCAAGAAAATCTGATCTCTCCATCCATGTTTAATCAATAGCAGCTTTGCCATACGTAGTTTCATCTGCTGTCAGTTTTATTTTGTGTTGGTAATTTCTACCGGCAATACGGGAATTAGGCAAAAAGGAGTTGTGTCTACTTCCTAGATAATCAGAGATCTTGGGGCAGCTTAATGAGACAGAGATAGAGGTGAACAGAAAGGTAAGAGCCACAGTTGTGTGGTGCGTGGACGGCTAAACCCGTGACTGGATGGGGCAGAAGGGCGTAGTAGAAACACCCAGAGTCCAGGGGGTGCCTCCACAGGCGGCGTCAGCAGCATGTCCTGCCCAGCCCTGGCGGCTCTCTCCTAAGCTTCTGGCCTCTGCTCTTCATTCTGCAGCAGATCTCTGACCATTTCTCTTCGCAGCTGCCTAGACAGGAGCTCTCTGGCCTCTGGATGTGCACGTGGATGTGGATGGGTCCCCAAGACGCTTAGCCGATCTGATATCAGCTGAGCTTATTCTTTTTCTTTTTTTTTTTTTTTTTT